>NW_009942354.1:43648-54205 GCF_000696875.1 Nestor notabilis | reverse complement strand
TTTTAAGGTCCTTTCCAACCCAAACCATTCAGCAATTCTATGATTCTATACTAGATTAAAATTGGAAATTTCTGCAAAACAACTTCAGAATAATGTTTCTGGATTTGTCAAGAAATCACAATTCACCCCATCATTGCTAATGCTTACATGGAAGTCAGTAAAATGTGAAAAAAGGGAAAGGAGAAAGCTTCCTTTGTGCTCAACAGCACCAGACCTATCATACTTCAGAAGGTTATTGGTACTTCTACATCAATAAAATAGTCACAAGAAGCACAATTACAGAAGTACGCTATTGTCATTTGTTAGGATTTCGTGAAGGTGTGTCAGCAAGGTATGAAGAGATTCACTCAAGTCTGAAAAGCAAGTTATTTTTACACTCAGATTTGCAGTTTCTACTTTGGAACTGCATAACGGTCAGCCTCATAAAGTCATACACTGAAGCCCAAATCTCACATCTTGCCCCACATTGTGAAAGTATATGTAAGGCCACCAAGACTATTTTGATTCCATGGACATGTCTGCCTGTACAGATAAAGGCAGTAAACGCACTTGCTCCTCAAACTACTTGCAGGCTCAGGTCTTCTTCAGTATTCCTAACCAAGAAAAATTATGTCAATTTAATAAAACATGAAGAAAATCCTACAATGTGACAGATCAGCTATAAAAGAACACACCGAAATGAGGACAACATTTAAGCCATCAGAATTTTCTTCATGAGACTAGATTTTTTCTGTGTCATAGTTAGCACGCAGAGATTTTCATTTTTCAGAGCTATAAGGAATTTGACAAGTAAACCTACTACAGTTAATAGCATTTTAATCTTTATGCATAATAATCACAAACTCACATTGTACAGGTTTGATAATAATACCTGACAGCTGAATTTGAAGTATGTATTTCATTCCAAAACAGATGCGCATGTAGGTGGATGTGTTGTAGAAATATAATACACTACACGGCTGAGCCTAGATAAGCTGCTGATTCTCAAACGTCAGCTTCATCTGCACAAAGTTAGGGTTGAAATCTGCTCTCTTAAATACCTGTTCATCCTTCTTATGACACTATCTCTAAAGAGAGCTCAGTGGATAGCAGATAAAAGAAGTATCTAATGAGGTATGACAGAAACTCTGATGGAGCTGAACACCAGAAATCTAAATTCTAATAAATAAATGAAGTAAAACATTTACTGCCAGCAACTATGTCAAGTTAGCCATAGGAAACTGTAGCTCTGCAGCTGGAGAAGGGCAATACTCTGCAAGCCAGAGAAGCAGTGGAACTCCTCCAGCTTTGATTATTTATGGTGTGATGATGAAGGAACGACTTTCCATGTGAGGAGCAGCTTTAAAGTTGAAGAGTGAAGCTGAAACAGAGATTTAATGAAAAATCAGAGAGGAACAAAACTACAGCTAGAAAAACAGTAACATTCATTTTAACAATTTAAAAATACAATTTATGTGCAAAACCAGATGTTAACTTGTCCAGCTTCAAGGTAAACAGCAAGCTGTATTCATAACAACCCTTCCGCCGAACAGCAAACATGCAGTATTTAATGTTGCTGTAAATAAGGTTCACTTCATACCTCCAAATGTTATCAAAATGAACACAAATGCAAACCAAATACATTTTAAACAAAGGACACATCTGTATTTAATGCAAAGCTATTTTCAAAAATCCCAACCTTTCATAATCTACCATAATCATAATAGCCTGAAACATAAGAATGCTTTCAGGCTCAGAAAAAAGGCTTCTAATTTTAAACATTTATGAGGACACTGAGAAGTCGCTTAGAACCATGCTTTAAAACATGTTTTCGGGCTTTAAACTGCTGAAAGCTGAGATCCCTTTACCCATTTGGCCCGGACTACAAAAAGGGAGAGCAGCACAAAAATATGATGAAAAGGCTGTACGTGAAAATTTCCATTAAAGAAAAAAATGCAACCCATTCGCTTGTGCCAAACCTCCTTCCTCCCCTCATCACCTCACCTCCCCCTCCTTTCACATGAAACGAAAGGGAGTGCCTCTTCTTGCCTGAGAACCACCCCCAAACAACTCACCTACACCACTGGCCCTTATGCACCACCATCTTTAACAAATACTTTTTGAAAGTAATTTTGAAGAACAACTCTGCCATGATTGGTGCTGCTCCTGAACAGGAGGGACTCTGTCTTGGAGCTGCATTCATTGCAGCTCATTTTAAACTACACCAAGGGATGGGGGATTTTGCGAGAGGTGACGTGGTGTTGGTTATAAGTAACGACCATAACATCAACAAACATCTTTAATGTTTTCTGCCCAACTCTTAAAATGCATGCTTTATGCTGGGAATGAACTTCTCTTTGATGTATTATAACTATGTGAGGAAGGGATTGTTCTCGCATTCCTGTTTCAGGGAAAACACCAAGCTGTTTGATTTTGAAAGTTAAAGGATTAACTTGGAGGGGAAAACCACTTCTAAGTGCAAACACACTTTACTAAGTTAAATATAGTCTCAGTTTGATATGAAACACTGACTTTAAAATTAGCTCCTTTCTAAATATGCCACATGTTCTCCTCCATTTCCCCAGTGAAAGAAATATGAATATACTACAGGCATTAAAAGATGGGTGTGTCAAGAATAACAACAAGTAGTAATTTTAAAGTATTTCAGCACGCAAAAGTAGTATATGAAAACAAGGAAACAACCACAAACATGTATTTATAGCAACAGATAGTAGGAAGGAAGTTTTGAAATTCCACAGGGATTCTTCCACCTTACTAAGCACCTGTGCAGAAAAAAGCATTTTCCTTTTTGCTTTCAGTTTTCTTGGCTCCGGTCTTAAAGTTCATATCCAGGGCAAAGCACCATACAACAAGAAATTACATTCAAAACTATTATCTCACCAAAATTGCCCTTACTGTTTAAAAATAAAACACATACACAAACTATTGCAACAGCTTTTGGAATCCCACTCAGAAACCCCAACATTTTAAGATCTCTTATGTTCTCATCACCACAATTTTCGCAAAACAGTGAGAGGTGACCCAGGACATTTTAGGAATGACTCTTTCATCAGAGCAATCCCTCAATTACAGTTTGACCACAAGGATAAATGAATAGAGTAGTACTGTAGAGACAGTATTGCTGTATTTTTCATTTTGCCCTCTGATGTGCTCTGACTTCTGCTGAACAGTGGTGTAGTGATTTCTTATGCTGCCTCCACTATTGCTCCCAAAATAATTCAGAGGTACATAAGGCTTTAAGTAACAGCAGTTTAAATACCAATTTCAAACTAGATTTGAGGCTCCAATGACCTTCTCATCAAAGCTCTAGAACTCCATTTCCTCACAGCCTGAACTGCCTTGCCTCCTTGGAGATGTGTTGAAACGGTCATTTACCATGCCTGCTCAGTAGCAGGGCGACACAGAATGCGCTATTCCTGCACAATGGGCTGCTACAGCTTTGCATCCTGGTAAGGTAAGTGCTTCTGGCTCCTGATACTGGAAGGTTAAGGTGCTGCATGCAATTCCTCTTTCCTCTAGTTGCAAATCTGGGAACACAAGTGAAAATCAACTCATTACCTGTACCATAGACTCAGAAGTGAAAGAACAACCTCCCTTTAAAGCCACAGACTGGGTCAACTACACAGGTACAAAAGCTATATACCAAGAGTGTTAAGGCAGAGTGCTAACAGTGTTGGCAACAGTAGTGCTGCTGTCACAGAAGGTAAAAGGAATATGCTGAAAGTTCACTGTGAAACATGCAGTCTATTGCAGAATGTCAAACCTCTCAGGAGTAACCAACTCAGATGACTATTTTTAAAACAAACTTTTATTCTTTTTCATAAAGCAGTCAAGCTTTGAGGGTTCCCTCTTCACAGGCGGCAACTAACTTATTTTCAACCCAGCTACAGGTAAAGAAATACATGTAGATTTTTCACTTTAAAGTGAAATCCAAGAGATCTTTGCTATTACCAGGACAGAATGTAACACCTAAAAAACCTGCCAATAACAAACCTGAAAGCAATGAACGTGGCTGACAATACTAAAATCAAAAAACATGAATAAAATCTTTTAAATTATACATTATAAAGCTTCTGAATGCCGGCTGCATGTAGGCACATTCAAATGATCCAGAGAACTGCATGAAAATATTTATATATTTACCATAAAATCTGGAAGCACAGAAATTGCACTTCCAGTCTGATTTGTCATTTCATTCAAGACCGAGATTACCTTATATAAACTGATTTATTTCTGTGTATATAGAATAAATTAACTGGAAAATCTTTTTCCTTGATGTTAACCATTAGTACTGAGTATGTGCTGCTCCTAAGTTCCTTAAGCATGAATTTTAAGTACAGTGTTTCAAAAAACGGCTTGCAGGTACCCATTGGGAATGATCCTGGATAAATACGTTTTTGATTTAACAAAATAAAGGTTAGCGTAAGTTAAAAAATCCCCCCAACAGACCCACAAAGCAAACCTCTGAAGGGATACATCTCCTGAATTAGTTTATCAACCCAACAAAAAACCGTAAAGAGTTTGGTAAGGCAGTTGATGTTTTTCATGGCATTGTAGAACTGAGTTTCAATATTCACCACTGTTAGAAAGTTCAATAATTCCTTGTTTTGATAACAAACTAAAAATTGCCCATAAAGCGGAAGGGTCTTCACAGTTATGGTGACTCTGCCAATGATTACAAAGATCCTCTTTTCTTCCAAATAACTGTTTGCATAAAATGCAGTTATAGCTCACTTTAGAGCAAGTTTCTGTTTTTCTGCTAGGTGTACCAAAACCTACATTTTGCATCTCCTTGGCTGTTTCACCACTTCCTGACTGAGTCAGTCCGCTTTTAGACGATATATCAACATTATTTTGATGGTGCAAGTAGATCTGTCTTTTCAGTTTTGGAAAAGTATAAACATCTTCCTCATGGGCACTGCATTTTGCTAGATGTCTTCTCTCATTATGCTGTTTCCAGAAGTGGGTTGCATGTTTGATCAGTTCCCCCTTAGCTCCTCTATTTCCTTGCAAACCCCCTTCCTTTACTCTTCCCTGGATCTCTTCTCCATGAGAGCACAATAAGTGAAACTTCATTTCACCAAAAGACTGTGCAATAAACTGGCATCGACCACATCTGACCTGTAATTTCACTTCTCCCGGGTTATGGAATAGGTCCTCAAAATTGCACTTATTTCCCCTGTTAAAAAAAGGAAATATGAACTATTTCAGTATTAGCCGTGTACAGAACAAGAATGGCAATTTCTGTCCTTGTAAGTTCCAACAAGAGATGACATTCATGAAACATTCATTTAATTAAAACCAGGCACTGTCCTATAGCATTTAATTTATTTGGAAAAGAAAAAAAAAAGGAGGAATAATTAGGGTGATTAGGAAAAAAATGAAACCAAATGTTATTTACCACTGCTGAGTTTAAGAATTGCCTCCAAAATTAGCCTTGGTATAAATAATCTTTTAAAAACACCCAGTTTTTAATAAAAGGTTAAAAACGCTTTTTAAAGTTCCTGATTTAGTGAGGTCAATGCAAATACTCCTAATTCTGAGCTAGAAAAATGAAAATGAGCATTACCTGCAGCATACTGCTAAGAGATCTAGTGTGTTTACACTGAGTGATCTAAGGTCAGCTTAAGGCAAAACCACATGCTCCACCTCCTACTCCAAGATGGAAATAATGAAACTTCAAAGCTGGGGTTTTTTTTTCCTTCCTAAAAGTCTGTAACACTTTAGTTTAAAAAGTCTGGTTTTAGAACTTTAAATACCTAACTTAGAATTAGACAGCCCCTCTCACTGATTTAGGACAACTCTGCAGTATGAAGGAAGCAGATACACACAGAGCTAGTAAATCCCTGGTTTAAGCTAAGCTAATCAAACGAAGATCTCCACAGAAACCGTCTCACAACATCTATGAAAAGGACCACATAACACTGTGTGTTTCTCCACATTAGACAGATTATCCAACAAGATAAGTAAACTGAATGATTCATTGTACAACAGCTAGTAAGGCTGTAAGAAAAGCATTGGTATTTCTTAGGTTCAATACCTGAAAAATTTCTAACTGATGCCCCAGAAAGGGGAGCTATGCAAAGCAAAATGTCTAAAACTGAACTGTAGCGTCATAGTGAGGTGTCAGGTTGAAGCCCTTATCTTAATAAAGTGTACTTCCATGAAAGTAAATGCACAGTGGAACCAACAAACAAGCCAACATTTACACTGTGTGAAGAAATTTCACCTCAAAATCATAAGGCAGAGACAAATGTTCCATCCATCTTACTATAGTAAATGCTAACTTTCCTACTTGGCTAAGTGATTGCTAAAGCAGGAGTAATCAACACACAGGACAGATTAGTTCACAGCATTCCAGAGAAGGAAATGGGATAATGATATTTAATATGATAAACAAACTACAAGGTAATACTGAAATATTAATTGCTTTTCACTTGCTGCACTTGGTTCACTCATCTTCTGGGGAAAACCCCAAAACTGATAGGACAGAAGACAGCATAGATAAATAGAAAACCTGTTAGCTGTGAGAAATCAACTGACCAAAATAGCTCAACTGGCAGTATATTGCATAGTACTACAATATATGCAAAATTACTTCAGTTATTCAAGAGTCAGCAATACTTTATATTCAACAAATCAGCTAAAATATACCGGATCGTCTAATGGTTTGACTAGACTCCTTAACAAAATATTTAAACCTTTAGGAATCTCACTGATGGAGGAAAAAGCAATGATTTTTATAATTGTGATGTTTATGAATTTCCACTGACAACCTGAAATCCCGTTTTCGTTAGCATTTTATTAGTGAAAACACTCACCTCTCTGTTGCTTCTTCTGCCTCTTTTATATTCGTGTCTCTCTTTTTCAAAGCATCTTGCAGCTGCTGCTCGCTAGTAGAGGGCTCTGTGCTGATAACAACCCTGTGCACTTCTCTGAGGTGGCCAAAATACACTTTTGCGTGGCCAAAAACTTTAGCACAGAATTCACAGCACACGAGCTTTTGGGGTTTGCCTTCGCTGTGATGAAGTTTCATATGTGTACTGAGGCTTCCTGAATGAATATATGCTTTGCGGCAAATTCGACAGCTGTAGGGCCGTTTGTTTGTGTGAGTGTTCATATGGTCCTGAAGGTGGTGTTTAAACTGGAAGATGTGGTTACAAACATGACATTTATGCAACTGCTTAGGTACGGCTGAACATGCATTTCTACTTAAATCACTTGATTTAGCTGACGCAGCATCACCATGTTTGTAGCTTAAATGTTTTTTGGGAAGTGAACTATTTAAAAAAGTATCTTGGTCTAAGCGGTTAGGAGATGGTGTCTCTGCTGTTGCTGCAGAAGTCAGAGGGGCAAAAGCCTGCACAAGTAACACTGGTTTTGGTCTAATACTACGGTATTTTTTCACTGCTTCTGCTTTTTTGCCATCGGATGGCTGAAGACCAACTTTCGCCCTCTCTCTTCCTTCTCTAAACTTATTCTTGATGCATTTCCTTCGCTTGGTCTGAAAAGCCAATAAATCATCTGCGGCTCTTCTTTTCCTGCCTCTTCTTTTAGAGGCTGCACTATTAATTTTTTTCAGACTGTCAACATCCACTTTATTGGATGGAGAGAAGGTATTTTCTCGAATGGTTTGTTTGGGGACTTGTGTAAATGACACAGCTAACCGCTTATCAGAAGCTTTAGTAGGAACGTGAAAGGTTTTCGCCAAAGCTGATGTCTTTTCACATTCAGATCTTGGTGAAGGACCAGATGCATCTGTAACATTAGTATTCTCCTTAGATTTACAGAACACTGTATTTTTTATCCTTGAGTAAGGCAAAATAGGAAGTTTTCCTTTTGGTGCTGATGGAGTCATCTGTATTGTACTGCCAAAAACTGCTGGTGACAGGACAGCAACAGAATTTGCAGAATTTGTGGGTTTTTCATTTAGTTTCTCAGATGTTATGAATGACTCTCTTGTGGTTTCAGATGCTGTCTTCACGGAGCGCAGACTTGTTTTCTTGGGATTAATTGTACTTGCCAGCTTGGATAAAGAGTCTTTAACTACAGATGGTCCAGAAACACTACTGTTAGCAGTTTCAGGTTTGTTCTCTAAAAGAGATCCAGATTCCACACAATTGCTTTTATTTACTAACGTGGCAACAGTAATTTCAGCTGAGTCACGGTCTGTTAGCATTGCTTGCTCAGTTGAATTTGAACTAGAATGAGTTTCAGGACAGTCTTTACTTAAAGTAGTCATGAGAGAAGCCTGTGATGAGATTGATGCCTTGGTAGGAACCTTGTCATGTGCACCCAAGCCAGAGATCTGTGCCGTTTTTTTGTCACTCAGCATTTTCTTTCTTGCAGATTGGTACCTAGGGATAGGCAGCTTTAGGTTTTTAGAAGGGCCCACATTTGACTGCTGGACTTGCTGCGTTAGGGCAGGGGCAACATATGGCAAGGCCAACAGGGAGAAAGTCCCCTCATGACCAGCCACCTGCATAACAGCATAGTTTTGAGTTGGTACCACCAGTGGTTTAGAACCTGCAGCTGAAATTGGTGGTTTTTGATCAGGCAAAGATGACTGAAGACAAGAAACCACTGACGATGTTAAAATTTTGGGTACCATTTTTGGAGCAATGGTCCTAAATTGACTTTTCTTCTGAAAACTTCGTATTATATCCGAAGGGGATTTGTGTTTATCTGTAATAACAACATAAGAAAGATATAATATAGTATTTCTTTAAAAAAAAATACAGTATTGAAAATAAAACTACTTACAAAAGATACTATTACACACAAACTTATTAAAAATAATTAGGTATATAAATGACCACTAAATTAGAATTTGTAAATTAGAATTACAAATGTTTCATGGACAAAACAAAAATATTCCCTGAAGCAATATACTTGAATACAGATAAGCAAAAAAACCCCTCTTAATCTCATCTTAAATGAATGTTTCATTCTAGTTTAGAAACTAAATGGCATTTCAGAACAAATACACTTACAAGCCTCTTCTGCCCTGCAAAAGCTGACTAGCATGCTGGCAATACTCAGCTAGAAGAACTAAAAGGGACAGGATTGAAACCCTATGATGCAGAACTTTTTCTGAACACCTGCTCTGATTGCATCTCTCAACCAGAGTCATGCTATCTTTTAGAGTTTCTGTAATGTATTTGTGGGTTTTATCAGCTACAGACTAAAGTTTACCTGATAGAAGTCTTAAAAAAAATTACTGGTATAAAACTTGCAAATAATGTAATGAGAGAAGATGCACCACTGTTAAATATTAAATCACACACATTGCCTATGTGCCTTTAATACACAGTGTAACTACTGCAGTAAGTTACCCAAATTTTTCTTGAAAGATGCAATTTATCAAGGTTTTATCACAGTTCCTTCTTGTTTCTGCTTGTGTTGGTTAATGGTGCAAACATTTTTAATAGAGAAGAATGTGTGGATAATTAAGTAAAACAAATAAAAGGAAAAAGGCAAAATGTGGAAGATATAACCTGCACTGAGCAGCAGAGATGTATGCTGACCTTTCAGACACTCCATAAAAAAGGATTTAATGTATAGTTCATTGTACCACTACCATTTCATATAACAGCTCCATTCAACTACTGGTGTTTCCAGTTCTTAAAAATTGGCATAGGTTTCCTGTGGAGAACAAAAAAAAAAAGTTCCCAGCAATCTCAACCACTGAAAATTCAACTACAAAGATCCTAAGCAGGAAGGCAATTTGGGAAGGCAACAATGTAAGAAAAAATCATTCAGAGAAAGGAATCACATTTGAATAGAACATGTAAAAGTAAATGCTGGGACCTTCAAATATTGCAGTAAGGTAATTCCATAGGGAAGTTTCCATTCCTTACCATTTTAAAGCCTGGTATTACAAATGCCATACATGGTTATGGACTTACAGAGGTAACTGTGAATTACTACCAATGCTGGAAACTTCCAGTAAGTTTGTCTTAATCCTGGATGCTCTTCTGAGATGCCACACACTTTGCAATGTACACTGTAAGTTACAGAGCCATCAAATTTCATGACCACAAGTCCTAGACTGATACACACACATCCTCATGGTATGCACATGTGCAGTAAATCCACTGCCTTCACGACATGCTAGCTTCACTGAGCAATCACACATGAACCGTTCAGTTCATACACAGTTGGTCTGATGCTTCTCAAAACTCTTTGACCTACACCAGGTTCATAGAGTAATAACTATGTAGGGCATAAACCTTTGAAGCATTTCTTGCCATCTGTAGCATCAAACCTGAAGTCTATTGTGCACCTTCTTGATTCTCCAATTAAGTGAAACTACTGGGCACGACTATAACTTTCTTTCTGATCAATGCTTGTAGAGCTGTCCAGAATTTCCAGATATTCTGTGATATTTCTAGATATTCAGTAGACTGGACTACTTGATTAAGGAAATTCTGTGCAGACTGGACTACTGTATGTGGAAATCCTGCACAAATAGAGAGATCCCTATAAAAAGGGGTAACTCCAGACCTACAGAGTTTGTGCAACCTGGAAAAAGCAGAAACATCCTGAGTTTAAAAT
>NW_009942354.1:11942-43617 GCF_000696875.1 Nestor notabilis | reverse complement strand
AGCCCTCTTTATTCTCCAAAAGCTAGGAGCATGTACTATTTCTCACTAAGAACTTAATTTTTGACAATCTACAACCACCAAATACATAGAAACCTGTATGTTTTCAACAACTAAAATTGCTAGTAATGCTCAGATTATTTTTTGTTTCCTGTAGGGTATCCTCTTGCTGCTGCTTTTGATTTGCATAAACTTTTTAGGAAAACCAGCACTTCAGCACAGTGCTACCTTCAGCAGACTGTGCTACTTTACACTCCAAGTTATAAGGCGCCTGCTCTCCACTAACGGCAGCAAATGATTTGAGTTCAGGAAAAGATGGAAGTTTTGCTGTGGACATGCCATCTCTACAAAAGTGCAGAAATGACAGCTAAAGCATCACAAAAGAAAGGTTAATTTGAGGTTAGAAGGAAATATTTGTAGAAATTACACTTGACACTACCTTTAAAAGTAAGCATATGCTTTTCAAATACGCTGACTTGCCTAATGCAAAATCAGGCAGTAAAATCACTGTTCTTTAAAGAAAGAATCTCCACATATTTTCTCAGCATTCCACAACAAAGTACCATTCTAGAAGCCAAGACCCTCATAAATATCAACCACAAAATGCTCTTTGAAACAAGGTCCATTTAGACCAATATTCTTGTTATGCACTTAACACAATACTAAGTATTGATATAACTGTTTGAGAAAGGATTTTTACACAAGCACTCTTTTTCCAACAAGCATAATTTTACCATAAATACATCTTCCAGGCAAGCTATGCTTGGAATCAGGCTTCAGTACAGCTTTTTTTTTCTTTCCCCACCCCAACTTTATATTAGAGTTTAGTGCAGAAATATTCATTGCAGTGCCTCTGGTAAGCATCGGATACGCAACTCTACTTCCCTCTCATCCAACGCAGCTGCTGTAGTTCAGCAGCTTAGCCAGTGTCTAAATATAGAGACAGGCCAGATGCAGACTAGCTGTCTGATGATCCTCCACACTCAGTTAAAAATTTGCTTATGGATTGGGAACGCTAATTGGAAGAACTGGTGGACGACTATTTAGCATCTTGGATGAGGAAAAAGCAGCCAGTCAGTTCACAGATTGGAGGTCCTGCTGACCCCATCCAGAACGTGCAAGTATCATCAGTAACCCAAACCATTTTTTCCATTTATACTTGGCAAGAAGTTCCAACAATTTCCTTTGCACACAGAGATCGCTACAGTAATTCCTGTCTTCACCACCCTGGCATGGAATGACTTGACTATGCTTTGGCTTTCTGGCTACCAGAAGGCCACTTGGAAACTTAACATGCACTTTCAGGGACATTCCACTTCTATTCCACACTCCCTGCCAAATTATTTCTGTCTCTGATTCAAAGGACTCACTTGGACTTGTCAGTTATGACCTGAGGAAAAGCCTTCAATGCCTATGCAAACCCATGTAGTCTGGCATCTAAGAAAGGGACTTTTCAGTTAAGGGCGGTTCTGCAATGGCATTTTTGAGGATGGCCTTTGGTTTTAGACAACATTCTTTCTACATATCAGTCTACAGGTCCTTCACTGGAAGGCAAAAACTTTTATAATTTCTCAAAAATTTTCATTAAGAATAAAGGAAATTAACAAAACCTTAGATGTAATATCTAAATTACATGAAACCCATTTTTAACTTCCGTGTTCTCTCAGTCTTTCAAATAGGCATAGAATTGGGGCAACAGGTAACACTTTAAAATAATTAAGCACAATGTTAAATGAAATGCAATTCAATTCATATACTTTAAAAGTCTCTGTTAAAAGACTGATGGTTACCATGCTAGCACTTGCAATACCAAATCTCTGAGAAACTTGCAGGATGTCACCTCACCCCTTCTAAGTAACCTTAAAATTGTATAGGACTGAAGAGTGATACACAAATAAAAAACAAAACAAGCCAACAACAATGCATCAAAGTCTTTGATATAGCCATGCTGCAAAGAGTCCTCTGGAGGAAAGAAAGTCTTCCACAGGGCTCCTCTTCATTCATGGTTTCCCTTCCTTCCTAAGTCATTCAAGTCTGGTCTACTCCAACCTCTTCTGCCTTCTCTTTGTACCTCCTTCAGTTTGTTCTCTATGTAAAGCACGTAACATTGCTGAACTCAGACACTGTAGAAAACTTGAGAAGAAATTTAATTTTCCCCACTAATCTGGTCTATTTTGAACATTAAAATAAACCACAATATACCAGAAACTACTGTGTAATAGTGTTAATTTTTTTAATAATCCTTTTAGGACCACTTCCCTTGCATAGGTATTTAACTTGTTATGACTGGACAAGTTACAGAAAATAACACACACACACAAAAGGATTATCTTGTTTTGAAGGGAAATGCAGAACACATGAAAAAGAATAATGAAGTATTTTATTAAATGCATGTTTATGTTGTCTTTTGCTGAATTTGAAAGAAAGAATATCTATTCTATGGGAAAGAACTTTCTATTAGATTTATTTCTATCAATGCTAGTTAATCACTCGTTTTGCCAAATCTCCATACACACTAAATACCTGTGGATACTGTCTTTCCACCACAAGTTTCTTGTTTTTGCTGACCCAGCACACTTTGCTGGACACTATGTTTCACTGCAAGATTACCATGCAAAAAAACACCACCTGCAAAAGTGCTTCAGTCAGTTATAAATAGATCCCAGGACAAAAAAAAAAAAAACAAAAACCCAAACCACCCCCAAACCCAATGAAAAACAGAAAAAGACAATATAAAATGACAACATAAAACATTAACTTGCAGTTAATGCATTAAGAAAGCTACTGCTACTTGCTCTTTACCATTTTTCTTGCCTCAAAAAATGTTCTAAAATCTAACCTATTACGTGACAAATGCAAGGTGATAGCTTAATAATTGAGTAAAGCTGGTTAATGTGGTAAACAGATGGGATGCTTTAGCTTCAGTGTCATGGAAGACAGTCAACAGCACCAAAATAAAAAGCTCAGAAAAATGAAGATTCAGTAGCTTTAGTGAGGTTTTTAACCGGGGGCTAAATTATATACTATTTTACACTTCTTGTAATCCCACATAAATCACTGGAACTACAGATATTCTAGACAATAGAGTATCTTCCTCCTCTGCTCAAAACTAGGTTTGCCACATACCTATGCAAAGTAAGGTTGGTAGTAAAGCCTACAAATCAGGAGTGCCCAACTCTACACATTACGACAATTTCCAGATGTTTCTATTTGTGCCTAATAATAACTATTTGGGTGGAATGTTCTGCTCTGTGTATTTGCCCCAGATAATTTTCTAAAATCGATTTCAACAGAAAATGCCAGCCATCCCCAGGGATGTCTGCATTCAAAAAAATAAAAAAAAGAATCTAGTATGTGTGCCTTAGACAAAGACCTTGATATTTGACACAGCAATGACTCTTTTGTCTGTGAAAAGCTGCCCAAATTTAGCAAAGTTGTAAGCTCTTGGCATGTGTTCAATAGATACTTTAAGCAGCTAATTCTTCCAATGCTTGCATTCTATTGAATGTGCTCCTGCTTCAGGCTGGACTACTGCTTTAGGTTCAAACACCCACATTGGAACAATGAAATGGCCTATCCTAACTGCTAGGCTAACAGTGTGGAAGAGAAATTACGATATATACAGGACAAACAGGAAAGGACAAGGGAACTAGAAATGAGTTAGTTTAGGCCACACAGTCAGGGAATTAAACATAGATTTAAGATGGGTAACAAATATTATTATTACATGTAAAAGAAGAAATATCATCTAACCTACATGCATAACCTTGTATCTTGCATTTCTTACTTTTTAATACTTGTTTTTGAAGAGTAATATAATTACGTTTGCATGAGTCTTTTCGTGTAATTTAAAATAGATTAGAAAAATAAACAATATAAGTATTCTAATGCAAGACTGGAAAATCATAGCACATCATTCACACAAACACAGTGTACAAATACACTTTGAAAATACGTTCTGGTATACCACAGGAGGACGAGATCAAAATAGTTAATTAAAATTGTAAAAGGGAATATTAAACTTCTTTAAAGCTAAATATAATTAGTTCTGATTTGAGCAATGTGATTTGCTAGGTGTGCAATAAGCATTTTATCATTTAGAAAGTCTTCTTTGCTTTGAAGTCCACGCAAGCTTATTTTATGTGATTAAGATTATAGTGCATTTCAAGAAATTCTGTGAGCAGTGGGAGGCTTCCTGAATTCCTTGAATATTCTCCAAAAGACTTTTCTTAGCAGAAGAGAGCATTAAAACAACAAAGTTATACAATTAAAATGGTGGGGTTTTATATTAACTGGACTCCATTAAAGCAGATGTTCAAACTTCAAATTTCTGGCAACATTTTTCAGTGTGGGAATACGCTAAAACTATTTTTGGTATAAACAGTCATTTTGGAGAAGTAACTCATACAGTAATCCAAGATCATGGGCACACAGTTTGTATTTAGGGAAGTTCTTGAGTTTCCGGTCTAATTCAGTCTTTTTTTCTCCCCCGAAACATCTTTATTGCACTATGAACTATACACTGACATATGCCAAAGTTTAGAGAGATCTAAACTTAGTTTTCAGAAAATTAGTACCTAACATAACTTACAGAAAAAAAAAAAAAAAAAAAAGATAAAAACCCAAACAATCTGTACTGTTAAGTAATTCCACTTCCTCAATTTTCAGAATTGCTTTCCTCTGTTGTTTGAAAGTATACATAGGAGCTGCTTCATTATCATGCTGCCATCAATCTGGACTTCTGTAAGGCCTTTGACATGGTCCCGCATAACATCCTTCTCTCTAAACTGGATACAGATTTGACAGATGGGCTGTTCAGTGGATAAGGAATTGACTGACTTACTGCATCCAGAGAGTAGTGGTCAATGGCTCAATATCCAGATGGAAGTCAATGAAAAGTAGTGTCCCTCAGGGGTCCATACTGGTACCAGTACTGTTGAGTAGATTTATCAATGACACGGACAGTGGGATCGAGTGTACTCTTAGCAAATTTGCAGATGACACCAAGCTGAGTGGTGCAGCTGACACACCGGAGGGACAGGATACCATCCAGAGAGACCTGAACAAGCTTGAGAAGTGGGCCTGTATGAACCTCAACAAGGCCAAGTGCAAGGTCCTACACATGGCTGGGGCAGCCCCTGGTATCAAACAGGCTAGGGGGCTGAAGGGATTGAGAGCAGCCCCGCAGAGAAGGACTTGGGGGTACTGGTGGATGAAAATCTTGACATGAGCCAGCAGTGTGCACCTAACAGTCCAGAGAGCCAACTGTATTCTGGACTGCATCAAAAGAAGGGAGAGAGGTGATTCTGCCCCTCTACTTTGCTCTGGTGAGACCTCATCTGGAGCACTGCACCCAGCTCTGGAGTCCTCAGTACAAGAAAGACATGGACCTGTTGGAGCGAGTCCAGAGGAGGGCCACGAAGATAACCAGAGGGCTGGAGCACCTCTCCTACGAAGACAAGCTGAGTGAGTTGGGCTTGTTCAGCCTGAAGAGAAAGCTCCAGGGAGACCCTAATCTTTTCAATACTTAAGGGCCTTTCAATACTTAAGGGGGCCTATAAGAAAAACATGGACAGACTTTTTAGCAGGGCCTGTAGCAACAGATCAAGGTATAATGGTTTTAAACTGAGAGTAGATTTGGACTAGATTTAAGGAAGAAATTTTTTACAATGAGGGTTGTGAAACACTGCAACAGGCTGCCCAGATAGGTGGAAGACGCCCTATCCCTGGAAACATTCAAGGCCAGGCTGGAAGTGGTTCTGAGCAATCTGATCTAGTTGAAGATCTTCCTGCTCATTGCAGAAGGGTTGGATCAGATGACCTTTGAAGGTCCCTTCCAACACAAACCATTCTATGGTTCTAATTAACATTTGTTTCTGCAATTAAGGCTTCCTTCTGCCAATACAATCTCTCCAGCATCTTGGCTCCAGTATCTCTGTTCTCAGAGAAAAGTGTAACATAAAACACATACCTATGCAAAAGCTGATCAAAAGTTAACAAATCAAGAAATCAATGCATTTAGATACTCTATTATCAGCATTAGACAACAAAAATAATCTAAGACACCATTTTGGATTTCTCATAGATTTAGATTTCACATATCTCTGTACTGTCCCAACACAAGTAATTTTTAAAATATGTATAAAATCCTGTTTCTATAGGTAATAAGTGACCAACAGCTTTGAGGTAACCCTTCCGAGTTGTTATATTAAACGTATTAGCTACATGTGGGTAAATCAATATTCAAAAGCAGTATCTTCTGTAAAATATGTGCAACCCAGGCTTAACACAACTTCCTATAAAAAAAAGCCATTTTTGTGCTACTGTATAAAGGAATAGTCTTGGAAGTCTTTCCTAAAAGTCAGCACATGTATCTATATAAGAGATAAGAAGAACATATATACAGAAGAGATTTTTAAACACTCTTCTGCAATGAATTTAAAATCCATTTATTAGCAGATCCACATGTTCTCTTAACATTTTCATGCAGCTTGTGTGAACTTTAAAAGCTTTTAATTTTTTGAAGGCACTCCCTGTCAAGTTATAAGCTATTCATTTATATTAAGGTTAATATAAATAATAGGTTTTAAGCAGATCAAAATATTTTCGTATCAAGAAATGAAAACTGACATAAAGAAAGCTACACATAAAGCATCTATAATTTTTTATAACTTTTCCCACCTTTACAGTTGAAGAAATCACACAAAGATTTTTCTCACTATGGCAATAAGAGAACTCAGGCATAAGGTTTATGCAGATAAATCTTTGGGCTCAAGATGGTGCCTGGACTCTGCAACTACACAAATCACTACTGAAGGTGAAAACACTGGTTCCTGTTTAAGCATGGAACTTCTGTCTGAGAGAAACTGTTAGATACATCACCAAGGCCTGTGTTCCAGCTTCTATATGCCTCTACTAGTTTCAGCAATCAACCATGTCAAATTTCATAGAGGCGTTATCTAGAAACCACGCTGCTACAACAGGACTCAGAACTGAGTAGAATGGAAATTATTCTGGTATCACTGAAAATCCAGTGGTTTATCTTTGTTGGTATTGCCCAGTCATTCTGTTCCATAGAGAGTACCATCCCTGGAGATTTGTGAAGTGAGGCTTCAGTGACACAGCCACTTAGGGGAACCAATTGTTTAGAAAATAGCTGATGGGAGGTGATGGAAGCACAGGTCATAAACTCGTAATTCATAAACCTTCAATGGCACTACAAATATAAATTAGGTACTTTAGAAGATGGGGATAAACAAAAGATTCAAAAGAAAAGGTTGCAATTGGAATTTTAAATTTTTTTTCTGGGAGAACTGCCAGTTGAAATTTCGTCTGGCGAGCTTCAAGAAAGATATGGACCTAAACAGTAATTCATTCACTGAAAAGTCAGTATCAATGTAAAATCCTTTTTAAAAGGTCTATCAAGATCACATCAACCTGGACAAAATCGTGATATGCCTAATAGAAGTGGGAATTAATATACTTATTTTTTCCTAAGTGTAGGAAACAGTAATTACCAAGTCTGTTACAAAAAAGAATTCTTCAGAAACTATGCAGCACAAAAAGGTCAAGTAGAACCATTTTATGAACACATCATGAAATATTTTCTGACCAGACTCTTGCTCCCCCTTCAAATAAGCTGAGAATAGAATCTATTTTCATCTTACTCAGACTTCAACCCTCCTTCCTTCCCTCTGTGGGACAGAAAACATTCACGTCTGATTGCAGTAAGGGAATTACGCCTCTTACAGAATTACTTTTTCGAATACTGATGTGCAAACACAGCACAACAGAAGATCAAACTCACTATTCCTTTTATGAAGTATCACATTTTGCGAAAATCAGAGCACTTCTTTAGAAGAGAGCCTGTACGCAAGAGCAAACAGTTAATTCACCCCTTTGGCTCAGTAGAGCAAATACATCTCATTTAAGGCATTAAAAGCATCTGTATGGTAACTTCTGTGGTACAAACCTCAGAAAGCGCTCCCTCATTAAAGATGAACAGAGGATCAGAAGATTATCAGTCTTGGCCTGGCCTATTCTGAGTCTTCCAGTATGAACTATACTCAGGGTTTATCAATCCCCAAAGAAAGGGCCAGAACACAGAACAGATTGTTAAGTTAAATGACAGTTGGAAAGTATTTGCTGAGGGATTTTGTAAATAGCTCATTTCCTTTAAAACTGACCTAAGTGAACTAACTTCTGAATGGGGAATCTCTATCTGGGCATTTTGTTTGCTCTAGCTGTCCTCCCTTTTCGTTCTTCATGACCCAAATTTCTTCAGAAAACGACTCTACAGTTCTGGCTGAGATATGCCAACATTGCCACCTGTAATCAATTCCACTAAGGATTAAAACAAAAATAAAGATTAGAGGATCTCCTCAGTACTTCAACTAGATATGTGTATTTTTTCCAAAGACAGACACAGCTCTGTACAGCATAGGAAAACTAAAACATCTCCAGGAAGGCTATGGTCCTTGATAGGAAGACATTAGTTTTCAGAACATACAAAACTATTACCTGCTGCTGCACCTCAAAATAGCTAGATCTTTCTGGCAGCAGGATGTAGCAGAAAACAATTTAAATTACAGTATCTGAATGTTTTTCCACCTGCTATGCATAATTACAATTATTTGCAATCCTTATTGGCATTGCTAAGCACGCCCATACTAGCCACTGTCTTGTTTAAAGGCAGCACTGGTTCTCAAAAGAAGGTACTGGATGTGCTGTAAAGGAATTGTTTGAATACATTGCTTCTAAGTGATAATGTATCAGCAAACACTTGTAAGGGGTGCCAGCATGTGAGGGAATGAAAACAGGAATGCAGTCAACAGGAATGTAGGCCAAAGATGATATCCTTAACTTGCCATGTGCTGAACTATCAGTACACTTCTAATTAAATTCACGTGTATCTATCTGGCTGTGCTAGCAGACAAAGGAGCCCCTTGGTGCAGAGTCCAGCAGGGGGAGTCGGGCGGCTGTCACCGCTGCCTCTGGCCACCGCCGGAGCCAGGCAAGCTTTGCTGCGGCCAGGAAGGCCGCACAGGGCACTTTCTGTTCCTTAAGTGACAGCTCAGATTAGATCTGCCACTCACGTCAATTACCCTTCAGTAATTTTCAAACAACAGAAAAGCTAAACTATTTGCCTAATAATTTTGGAACGCTAAATACAGCTTCTATTCAAAAATCACCAAAGTCATGGAATCTACAGCACCACACACAGCCTTTGAAGTTACGCTATTATTCCAAAATACTCTAATCTTGTCGACTTTTCAGTCAATCCAATGTCTTGTAAGAACTTGAGAACACGTTGAAGTGAAGCAGTTGAGCCTTCCTGTTAAAAGCAATCACTTCTATTAAACTATTTAGTATCTCCTGTAACTGCAGTACAATTTTTGTGCGAGAGAGTTAAAAATAAAAAAAAAAAAAAACCTTCACAGATTTTGTGTTAATCTAGCTAATGTCAAAAAACCCACGATCTTGTCACTAAAAACATCAGTATTTATAACAGATGTTCTTCTTTTGGTAGACATCTTGAAAATGAAGCACTGTTACCAACGTATTTTCCCATCCCAAGCAATACCCTGAAATCTTTGTCAAACTTTCTCGCTTTCATCATTGCTCAGCTCATCACACAAACCATCTGCATAAATAAAGATGTAAGCATCTGCTGTATGGCAAATGGTCTCAAGGGCAGATGTTTTTATCCTTGCATTCATGTCACTGGCTTGGATACATTATTTGAACAGATGTACACAATCTGAAAGTGTTGTGTCCCACAGTGAAATGTCTCCAACTGCTTTCTATCAAAGTACATAAATGCTATTTGCACCTGCATTTATGTTAATGATATAAAGGCAGCAGGGGTTCCAGCAAAGTGAGAGCTGATGCTAAGAAACACATTTACATGGCTAATGAAGTTTGAGATCTCCCAGCACCAAATGACCCTACTAACATGGATATAAAATGTACTAAACTATACAATGACTTTTTAAAAACTACATGATTTTGTAAAAAATTAAAATAAGTAGTCAAGCATGTGTTAAGTGTGTTAAGAGTGACTTAACAGAAACGTTTTATAAATCTGGCAATGTCAAAGGTGTTTCAGTTCTCTAAGGCACACTGATATTTTACGTCATCGTGGAGCACTGTAAAAACAACCCAGCACTTGCTCAATAACAAATATTAACATGAATGTGAATGACAGGATATAATGCTTCAATTATAATTTCATAATTCCTAGGAAAAAATTAAAATTTTAGAAGTTAAATATTTATCATTATTCAGTAAAGTACATCTGTTTGAACATGGAGCTACATTGTTCAATTGCTTATTATGTAAATTATAATCACCTTGCTTATAAAACATTTTAAATTGAGAAAAATACAGATGCCCTGAAGCAGTACATATGATATTACAGAACTCCCACTATTACATGACAAACAGTAGAAGTGATGGGTTTATGCTGTCACTCAAAGAACCTGCACTAACCTTTATCTCCATACGTAACTGAAACATAACAAGCATTTTTGAAGTATAGAAAGACAGACAAAAATGGTATACTGAATGTAACTGATGGATAGGGTCTACTTCCAATACCATTTATTTACAAATATTTTACTTGTAAGAAATGTACCAATGTTATAGTTGTACATAAATCTTTATAAATTGCCAACAGCCTCAACATTTTCAAAGTGCCATATCATGTTTAAGAAACAAAAGTGATGCTTGATGGAAGGACAAATAAGAGTGATAGTAAAAGAATACCAAAAAAAATATATACTGAGACTAGTCTATTTGTAGAATATCATGACTTCACACTGCTACAGCTCCTGGCCAGGATCTGGTTATGATTTCTGACATGAACCCTTACTTCCAAAGCTTACGATATGGCTCCCGTAATTCACTCTGAGGGCAAGATGATAACAGGATACTGACTAGAATGGATTTTTGTTTAGGGAAAAAAAAAGTAAGTAAAAAAAAAATCTCAAAAGCAAATGATTTCAGTTTCAAGTCTGGAAACAGCTTCACAGTCTATATTCTCTTGTTATTCGGAAATGACTTCAACATAAAGATAACTCATTCCATTCAACTACAGCAGTGGTTAAATTCCTGTTATTTAAAGGAAGAATTAAATTAAGGCTTTTAAGTACTAAAATTAAGTATTTCAGTCATAAGTATATGGATGAAGAGCACACTGCAGGGTAGATAACTTTACACAACAGTAAGTACTGTCTCTCTTGAAAGAATAGTCCCATTAGACGCAGAACTCGTCAACCAAGATCAATTTGCGTGACATCCTTCTGGAATAGCTTCCTTAGAATTATTACAGTACCATAAAAATACTCAGTCTTCACAAAACAGGTAAAGTATAAACTTAAATGACAGTAAAAGCTCAAGGCTTCAAGTTAAGTAATATATAGTACTTTTCTTAATTAATATAAGTACTAACAATGGAAATTTAACTGACAACCTGCAATGGTTCTGAAAGGTCCATTAGTGCTTGTGTCATATCCATCAAACATTCACTCACATTTAAGAAGTATCATTAAAAATGACATTCAAGTTCAAAATGATACTTAAACATTAGCATTGTGACACAGATCAAACGGGAATGGAAATTAAAGTTATGGCTACACATTTAGAGGCTTGGGAATACACAGTTGCAGCACAGATATCCTTATTAATAACAGAGGGGAAAATCCAAGACACTAACCCTACTGAAAAAATAAATCACCAGAAGATGATGTTTGAAGAGACAAAACATAGAAGAAATATAGTTAAGCACAAATAATGTTACTAAGGATAGGAATGCTGGAGAAATGGCACTTAGAATCTAAAAATCTAAGTTTATATTTAGAATACATTTATTTTCTTGTTTGTGCTAGTCCTGTAGCACAACTTGCAAATAGATCTGACCCCAAATTATATGGGGGTCAAATATGACAATGATTTTCAAATATATGAGGATGAAAAAAACTGTAATAAACCCTGAACACTCAATTCTGCTGAATCAAGCAAGAAGCAGATGAATATATTTCAAGTTTCAGCTATGGGTGTTAAGAGTAATTAGCAATGTCCTACAGAAGAAAACAATTATAGCTATTGCAATAATTTAAAGTGATAATTCTGCAGTATAATGTCTTTTTTTAAAACACACATTAGGGTAGAATAGTAGACATGAGTTATACAGTGACTTATTAATGATGATGACATTTCTTTCACATTTTGAACCACAAGTATCTAATTTCTCAAAAAAATAGAGGATGTATATACTATACCTGCAGAAGAAGTTAAAGGATTCTGCATTATGCCCTTTAATAGTTACGACAACGTTCCTGCAAAGAAGAAATACAGATACTTAGAAGCTCTGATAACTTTCCAAAACAAACAAAAAGAAGAGGAAAATACCAATAGTTTTCAAAAACTGTATTTCAGAAAGGATCCCAGTATGCCTATACCTCATGCGAAAACACCATTAGAGTTTTAAACCAAGTGTTTCTCTGGATCACACATACCCTTACATGCATTCTCTATATTTCAGCAGTGGATACAACTAACTTAGGCTTCTTATAACTGAAAACCCCTTTTAAAGACAGAAAAGGGGACACATCATGAATTCCAGTGTGACAATACATTCTGAAAAATCACAGCCAATGCAGGTTTAAGCAATCGTTTTTCTTAAAACATCTGACTGCATGAATCCCATATAACAGACTGACAAGCAGCATCTTCCATGGATGCTACAATTAAGATGTTAGCTTGCATTTGCGAAGCAAACATTACACTGCCACGTCTCCTGAATTTAACCACAAAATTTGATACATAATGTTTGACATTATGGCATTACATCAAGTAACCACCCAGTAACTTAAGAGTTGGCTATTTCTTCCCAGTGCAGTCAGTGTTGCTCAAGCTTTCATCAACTGTGATTCAAAAGTGAAAAATACACAGTATAATACAAAGACAGTATAAAATCGTGTTGTTATTCACTTAAGGATTTTCTTTATCATAAAATGGTCTAGCTTTTGGAATGGCTGCATAATAGTCTGGATCAACTGACCACCACTAACATGTTAGAAGTCAGACAGAGTATAGAACTCTTGTTCTCCTGATGCACCTGGAGGCTTTGGGAAGGTAACCAGCAAGTAAATTGATCAACACAGACTGAAATTCAACTGCTTGGGGATTTACCTGGATCTAGGCTTTTGTACCAGTGCATATCTATAACATTTCCCATGAGCAGAGGAGTTGTGTAGATGTGGAGTTTGCTTACTTTCCTGGCTAATTTAACAGCCAGCAGAATCTTAAATAAAGAACATCCCAGACGTGCACTCTTCTGAAGAGCTCCCTTCTGATCACATGAAGTACCAACAAATTGGTTTTAGATTTATACAAAAATAGTTAGGACAAATTCTGATGCAATTACCAAACACAAAAGTAAGTCTTGAATATGTTTCTTTACTGTCATGCAATTGACTCTCAAAAAGCAGTGGTGAGGTTCTAGGAAGGAGATGGTTCTGTGGGCAGCAGTAAAGTATAAAAGAGGCAAAACCAATTCCATTTCCAGGAAATTCAATACCAAAGCATAAAAGAAAATTGATTGTGTCTGCTGTGAGGAGACCTCACACACAGCAAACAGGTAGAGGTTCTTTGGTACGTGTATCTCCTGTGCTGAGCCATACGTAATAAGAAGCTCTTGTACCTAAACAGCACCTCCTGGCAAAGGTTAGCCAATGCATAAGAGCAGATCCCAGGCTGCCTCAAAGAGCCTCTGTCCGTGGTACTTAGCAGTCACCTCCTTATCTGTCAGACCCAGAACACAAACACATGCCAGCTCATCTAGAGGTAGTTTCACATCGTGGTAACATAAAGACAACTCCCTCTTAAACTGCAAGAATGAGCAGACTACACTGATGTAAGTTTAGACTGGCGAAAGACTTCTAGGCACCAGGGTGGCCTTTCAACTTGTGACTCACAGCGTAAGACATACTTCCTTAAGGCCATATTGCTCAACGAGATCTTTCCACAGAATCAAAGTTAGAAGTTTTTATTCCACTTCAGGATTTCCAACACTTGAGAACATACTGAAGTAGTTACAGCAACACGTATTCTTGTGAAAAACAATGTAAGAAATTATGCCGAAATTAAGGTCCTCAAAATTATTATTCTGAAGTCACATTTTTATAGGTTTTCATGGTCCTTCCTAGTTGTAGGGAGCACAAAATCATCTAAGCCCACTTAAGGTTACTAATTCCTCTTAGAATTATAGCAAGCAGACCAGACTTCGGGATACAGATCAACAATTCTTAGAACATCGTAACGAAGTACAAGCTCCACATCTTCTTCCAAGCATTCACAAACACTAACACAGAAAATTTTACCATACAAATCCAAACATTTTGTAGGGGCATCTTTGATTTGAATTCAACCCTAACTTCAGTTAAGATAATGGTCTTGATCTAGAAAATCCAGTGCTTCTTTGAGAGACTAGTAGATTGATTGGCTACTGCCAATTAAAAAAAGTGTAATTTTTCAAACTGATTTCATTTTCTAGCCATTCATGAGTATTTGTTGTTGTTGTTACACCAAAGAACCTTCCATAGCCTTTTTTTTTTTTTTTCTTCAGATATTTAATCAAGTAACCTTTTTTGGAAAAACAGAACAAATCAAGACTTTGAAGTCAGGGCAAGATTCTCCTTAATCATCCCTTCAAATTTTTCTATTCATCATTATATGTACAACTGTATTAATGTTTTCTCTGAATACACAGGTTACAAAGCAGACCACGTAACTATGAGTGACTGTTCTGTCTGCATTTTACATTATTTTCAAATTCAACAGGGATACTGTCTTTATGATCACTGCCTAGTTCTAGTCTTGGAACCAGTCCTACCAGAACTTTAGTGCAAGTATAATGATTCATATTCCTTTCTCACTGACTGTTTCTGACACCTTTCAGCTACGCTGTAACATGTTTAAAAGATACTTAATACCTACATATGTTTGATGCCTATCCTAACCAAGAACTGCAGTTCTGCAGTTCAGAAGTTCTGAAATTTTGAATCAATGCACAGTACAGAAGTTGAGGGATATAACATCTATACAGCTGCCTATACCTGCCACCCTAATAATTCAGGAGGTTCCTGTTTTTATTGAATACTGAGGAGGCAAAGATTCTTACAGTCTTTCTTCATCATATTTGAGTCCAATACTAGTTCTTCCCAAATACAGAAGCTGACATTGATTATTTCTATCTGGCATCATCATCAATTTTTCTCTGGGAGACTATCCCAATGATGAAATTTTTAAAACTCTATATAATTTTTGAACCTGTTTTTCTCAGTTTGTAACTTTACCATAGGACAAAAATTAAAATAATTCAAGTTGCAGTACTCCAGAACTCAAAATAGTTCTCTCTAAATCTGCTGCTGACTGCTCAGAAATGAAATCTATTATAAAAATTTCAAGTGAAGTGGAGTTAGACAGAATTAAAAAAGTAAAAATTATCTTAATGCCACAAAATAAGGTCTATCATGCCTATACTACTCTGTATGTTACCAGAGAATGAAAAGATAAATGAATTTTCAACCAGAAGAAGCAAAAATATCAATAAATGGGAAAAAACTCTACACTGTAAATTGGCCTTTAACAATCAAAGGAAGCAGAGCATACACATGTAATAATTTAAAAGCAATTTTCACAGAAAGATACCCACAGGTCTTTTACATGAAATTGGTGTCCTGAGAGACAGACTGAGTATCAGGTGAACCCAATTAACCTAATTTGATGCTTATGCATACCAAGACATTTATTTTAGATGTTACACAAAATCCTTTAGGATACTACACAGAAAACGATAAATAGGCTGCAAAGGTTATGACATTAATTTTACTGTCATTCTCATGCTTTAAACAGACATCAAAACTAAAAATCTCATCCTCTGGGAAGGGAACTATCTGAAAGTAATTACAGTACTTATTATCATAACAGTATTAAACTAAACCATTATGACCCTAACTGAATTTATTTTTGGTACCTTTTGTTAAAAGAACAAAGCTTCTCAATGACGACTACACCTTCTAATGTAGTGAACATTAGTTCTGGTACTGGAAGAAAGCATTAAATCAAATCTTGTAATTTCATATTAAGCTTAATTATGAATTTTAATTTAAAACTAGGCTTGCAAAGAAGTGTTAGTCAAATATTATTACATAATTTCATTTCAGAAGGAAAACATTCACATTAAAAGAAAAATTAAATACTTAGTACGTTTCATAAAAGACGTTCTAACAGAGGCCCACAAAATGTGCATTTTTATTTCAAAGCAATTTTATTCACTTCCTTTTTCACATCTGTTCTTTCACATACTATGCCATCTTGTAAATGACAATGCTATACAAACATTATTTCCCCAAAATTTAGAAACTTCTCAATGGAAACCAAGTTCCCCAGAAAGCATGAATGAATCATATCAGCATAACTTCAGGAAAGTTAGCAAAATCTGTCAGTATTTAAAGGCTGAGTTAGACTTGAAATGAAAGATTAAAACATTGGAGCTACACAAAAATCCTGAGGAAAGTAAAACTGACAGACATAAAGATTGAGTAGTGTAACACATAAAAGCATTTGTTCAAGCAAGTACATTTGCCAACAGCCTGCAGTGCTTGGTTACTTCATAAAATCAAGCACAAGGCATTAAGGCAATTTCTTTTAAACTCTTTAAACTCTCCAAAACTCTTAACACCAAGCAATAGCTGATACGCATTTCTGAAAACCTGCAAAACCATTCTGCATATCACTATGCAAATCTTCAGTCACAGAAGTCTGATTTACTCTCATACAAAATTTTCTATGCTAGATCATATTTTAACACTAGGATTCCATCCCACATCAGTAGATCCTCATAGATCTATATCCGAAGAGATCTGCACGTAGCCACAAACAACAGCTTTCTCACAAGAGAAATTACATACTGCTTCTGCTTCCATACCTAGGTAATTAATCAGGGAGAAATGTGTGTCAGTGGCAGAATTCTTCTGGCTGTGCCCATTAGGTGACTTCAACAGACAGCCAAAAAGAAACAGAAGCCTCGCTGCAACTGGTCATTTTTCCCAGTACAAACCTAGCAGAACTTAAAACCCAGGCTATTTTTAAATTTTCGGTCATCCTATGAGATGGACCAGTCTGAGCACATTTCCTGAACTCAAAGCCTTACATTGCACTGAATGTCACAGTGCTAATCCTGGACAAAAATTCTTCCCTTCATACTTTCGTTAGGTGAAGATAGAATGGTTGGCTGGCATGCCTACACCATGCCCATCTGTCAGAGTGGAACTGTGCCTACATGACAGGTTCTATGCTGCTTTCAGTAACATGTTGCTGATAATAAAAGCTTATTCATGAAACAACTTACGGCAACCTCAACGTTTGGCTTAAAATAAAAAGCAAATGAAAAGTAATCCCTTTTCTCAAGGAGACAAATCCTTTGAAATCAACTTCTGAGGTTCTTCAATTGTATGAATAAATATCAGCATATACACTGCAAGAAATGAAGATGTTCCATACATTTTCTACTATTGCAGACAGCCAAGCATACGGTCTCAGTAATTCTTATTTTAGAACTGTAACTATTTCCAAGAGAGCAAACTGAAGGACCTGCAAAAGAATTTATAAAAGCTAAGTTTCTCAAAAGGACACCTGGCAGAAGAGAAAGCTAAAGAAAGAGCAACACTGATACTTCATTTTACGAAATCTATGTATATTAAATAAACTGTAGTTGAACAGATTTTACGACTGCAAATAACTCCAACTATTTTGCATTTGAGAAAAAAACTCCATTCTGAAAAACTAAAAAAGAAAAGCAAGTAACAGTGCAGTTGCTATTATGCCTAATATTAGACAATTCACAGAATGCCAAAAAATAATTCTTTTTCCCCCACCTTTCCTATTTAAAATGACAGTTTGCTACTTCATATTTTCTTAGTAGTACTGCTTTGAATGACATAGAGTCCTATATAAGTTCCATATCTGTATAGATATCTTTGCTATTATTCTGTATTAAAAGGTCAAAGCTTCTGATTTTAAAGCAGTCTTGGATCTTACTGTCATGAAAGTAACTGTGAAATGATGAATGAGCACAGATTGCTACATTTCATTCTTCATTCTCAGGGCCACTGGAAACGATAGTTCTGGGAAACGCAAACTGATTTTATTTTTATAAGATATTACATGAAATCTCTGCTGTCAATAGTTCTTACATTTTAAATTCAAATTAATTCCTTTAAAAAAAAATCAAACCAACAAAAACAAGACAAAAGCCGAACCAAGGCACAGGAATGTATGTAAGTATGCTTACTTAACAATGGCTACTCTAGAATTTACTTTAAAATTCAAACTCCACAATTCCTTCTACTGCTGTTCTACACTCCCTGCCATGTTACCATGATCCTAAACTAAACATTAATTTACTGCTTGTGTACATACTGCTAAGAAGTTTTGCCAGGGTTCTCAACAATGCAGTTTCATTAAGACAGAATATCTCTATAGCTTACAATTCCGTCAGCAATACGTAATGTTATTCATAGTAGAATTGCAGTACACCATTATGGTTTTCAATTTGCAATACCTGATTAAACTGTGAGACTTTCTGACTTTGCTTTTGTTCATAATTAATGGCTGCTTCAGTCTAATTAGGACAGAATACATAATTTATCCTTCACTACGTATCTGCTGCAGTACATTAGCTTTCTTTACAGATAAACGGTATCAAAAAAACTAATCAGCAATTTCATCACACTTACAATCAAACTTCATGGCATTAGACAAACATCTGCAATTGCGTACATGGCTACTGACATAAACGTTCAGGTTGGCAGGGGCTACTCTAGGACATCCCATCCAGCTTCCCTGCTTAAAGCAGGATTAACACTGAGCTTAAGGCTGTGTTCAGATGGGTCTGGAAAAACTCCAACAAGTGCCTTTCAGAAATCAAATTATATTTGCCACTTGACAATAACAGATAGCCTGAAAATCACAATAACATTGGGTCAATGCACACAGGACAGACTGTTCCACCAACTCCTATTGCAGTGCTCTTACCGCACTTCAGAATTAGCTAAAAAGGTACTCAAAAACCCCTTTCCATATTTCATGCTATGCTGAAGGATTAAAGATAATTTCACTGAGTAAGAGAACAAAGACGTTTTATAAAAATTGCCACATACACTTTTTACTTGCTCTTTCACTACAGATAAACATGTTATTTCAAAGAGTACAATAAGTTAACATACAACAGAGGTTCCAACCAAAATAATTAAAGATGACTAAAAGAAAGACCAAAATAAACCATTATTTGCTTTTCCACGTTATTTGCTTTTTTCCATTTTCCTCAACTTTGACATTTGATGAATAAATTATTACTGGTAGCATAATGACAATTTTCCACTGAAAATGAAGTGTTCAGATTCTGTCAATTATCAATTTAGGCTTCAGAAACATCCAGTCAGGACTGCAACGTGAAAGGAGAACAAGTGTTCTGTTTTCTTAATTTGGTAGTCTTAACATATTTTAGAGATATTTTATACCTCAGAACTTACTCTCACATGGTCAAAATGTATTTAAGCGTCCCAGGTACCAGAGCCCTAAAAATTCCTTTAATAATTTAAGGATTAAAACTATCGTATGATACATTCACCTGCACACTCTGACTGACTTAAGTTTGAAACGTGGCACTGAAGTCTTCACAATGTTGTAGCTAGTCCTTAAATTATGGGTGAACAAGAAACAGTCAATCCCTAAACACCTATTCTATTTTGACTATTTAGGGTTATTTGCATGCTAACCAGAATCCCGCACATAAAACTTTCTGTGTCATTCAGGAAGGATTTTGTACAGGGTTTTTGTTATTTTAATAAAGTTCAGGCTTACTGTTATTGTACTACATAGCAGAAAGTTAACCAACAGCTGACAAAAAGCAAAAAGACACTCCAAACTTTGCACAGTGAATTGCCTTTGGAATTCTGACTCAAATAATGGAATTTCTTCTGATTTTACAGCTGCAAACTTAAGCATAGTACTAAATTCTGCCATTTTACTAAGTAAGTTAAGTAAGCATCATAGTTTCTGTAAGAATTTCCATTACAGAGTTTCTTAAAAAGTCAGCTAGAGAGCTTTCAGTCAAAGCTACATTCTGACATTTATAATGTCTGTGCAGCAACATTTCCTATGCAAAATATTACACTGCATTTTAAAAAGTAAGTTCAATTGTCTTATTTACAGACTGAGGTAAAACAAGTATTCAAGAACTGAAAATAAATAAACAGAAGGAGCTCACTGTTACATGGTATAGAGGACAAAGCGAGAAGGCAAACCTATGACTCTGCCTGATCAAGCAGTAAATGAGCTAGGCCAACATGGTATGTATTTCCAAGATGTTAAAATTAAAATCACAGATCAACTAATGACTTTTAAGAGAAAGTGCCCCCTAAAGGGCTCACCTGTAACACACACATTTCTGAAAAATTAAAGAAACAAAGAAGAGGAAAAGGGTATTAGTGCCAAAAGAAGAGAATAACACACAATGCCTAAAACCAATCAAAACATACTAGATTCTAAGGCCTCATTTCTCTCAGTGAAAAAAGATCTTGGTACAAATTATACACTGAAATATTTAGTTTGTTATGCTGAAGGAAAAGGCCTATTTTCTACAGCTGAATTCAAAAATAATCTGTAAATTCTACAGAAGAAGTATTCACTTGAGCATGTGTAACTGTTGTGAGGCACAGCTGGTGCTTGCAGATTGCCCTGTGCTGAAAAATACACCAGATAAATAGTCAGCTGTACAAAGAACTGTTCAATTCTGGTGCTACAATGATTCTCCCCCCAAATTTTGCCTCTAACGTTGCTAACCTTGACTGTGTTTCAGGGCTAAGGGCCTTTTTTTCTCAACAGCTGCATGCCCAGTACACTTTAAGAACACATAGACTTTTAAAACAAGAGATGTGAACATAACAGTTGGATTTTCTTAATCATGGTAAGCATTATAAACATTGCCCAACTATGAATTAAATCCTATGTTTCCCAAACACAATCTTACTCACCAGAAAGGAATATGTTCTTAACAGGACACACTTAAAAGCCCTGTAAAAATCTAATGAGTGGCATAAGCAACTTAAATCCTGTACGGCTTCCACCTTTACTGCCTTAGCATACAATGAGCTGTTCTACATTTGAAGAATCATCAAATTACTTTAGAAATTAGAACATAATCTCACTGAAACACCTTCATAAAACTCAGGAGTTCCGAGTTTAGTGCAAAACCGGAAAAGTCTCATTTTATTTAAGTTCTGTCACAGCAAGTACCTAAGTGTCAAAGAATATTGCATTCATTTTATACTTGTAGATAAAAAGAATTCCCAACACACAACTAATGAAGCCAAAATTATCTTACAAAATTAAGGGCAATTCAACTTTGACAACCAAAGAAACGGATACAGCCGTAGAACCCTTGCGAACGCTGCACCAAGAGAAGCAATTGGCCAGCTGTGTGCTGAGGAGCATCCTCCCTTCCTGCTGCTGCTGTGCCCAAACTGTTTCATACAGACCCCAGCAGAGAAATTCAGCTGTTTGCCCGCAATCTTTGCTCAGTCACACCCCTCTCACTTTCTGGGAAAGGACTGTCACCACTTCAATGGACTCTTCTGCATGGAATCCCCCAATTCTGTGGTTGGGAGATCCCGGTAGTCTGTCTTAACTGATAAAGCAACTGCTGGGCCAAAGTGACTGATATATTGTTTATTTTAAGAACCAGAATATATTCTCTAGTCAATCTTGTATAAACACATTTCTTAATACCAATTGTAAAATTCAGATGGACAAAAATATTCCACAAGCTTATCTAGATTGGTGACACTGCTTGACTGATTAGCATCCAGAAGCAACATAAAATAGTGGCTGTTCAAACTGGCACACCATTCACCAAGGAGCACACCGGACATTTGCAAGACAAAAACGTATATCCACATACTATGATTTACTTAAATGATACCTTTTTTACAGGATTTATTACTGTCTATCAGCACAATGTTACTGATAAATATACCTTCTTATTACAAAAACCTTCACACTGACAAACATACAAAAAAGAATAAATCAAAGTCCAACCTGTCCTAGCTCACTGCCCTCGCTCACTTATCTTGTGTTGTTTTCATTGTGCAAATAGTCCTTGCCAATATAACTTTCATTTTTGTATCCACCAGCCTGTTTGTTGTTTGAAAAACGTTAAAAGCGCAGAGCTTCAAAGCCTATCGGCCATACTTAATGAAGTGTCCTCAAAACATGTTCATGAAGAAAAAATGTGAAATAAACATATCAAAATTATTCCTGGCCACTGTCCAGCAACCAGCTGTGGTGTGCAGACTATGCTAACCCTGGGAACATTCTTCTTTCTCTACGGGCCTCCAGCTTTGCCTTCTGTTGCTAAGGATATTTGTATTTCTAATTCATTCAGTTAAATCTCAAACTAAGCAAGACCAAACTGAATTAGTACTTCAAGAGAAAAACAATTAAGCATGACCAAGCTTTTAAAGCAACTAGGGTTTTGTGGTTTGACATACATTACCTTTTCATTTATTTCCCATAAAAACCATGCTGTGGGACACCTGTACTGTCAAGTCTTCAAATTCTGATACTGAAGTTCTGCTCACTTAGTGCAATTAAATAACCAAACATCTATTTTTTTGAATAGTGGCACTAATTCCTACATTATGGCCAAATTCAAACTTCGGTTGTCATAATCACAGTCCACAGCAAGGATACTGAGCAAAGCCTCACTGAAGCTATTTTCAGCCGTGTTAGGGACAAGGAGACTGGGAACAGCCAGCACATTTATCAAAGGTAAATCATACCCAACTAACCTAACCACATTCTGTGATGAGATGGCTAGTGCTGTGTATAAAATGAAGGTAGTGGGTGCTGTTCATTTTGAATTTATGGAGGTCTCTGACATGGTCTCCCATAGTACCCTTGCAAGCAAATTGGTAATATATGTATTGGATGGTAAGGTGCATGGAAAACTGGCTGGACTATCAGGCTAAAGGGTGATGGTGATCAGTGGTATAAAGCTCAACTGGCAATCAGTTATACCAGTGGTATGCTTCTGGGTTCAATCCTGAAACCAACACTGTTTAATATCTTTATTAATGACCTGGATAATGCAATAGAGTGCACTGCTAGCATGTGTGCAGTTGATATGAAACTGGGACCTGGAAGGCAAGGCCTCTATTCAAAAGGACCTACACAGGCTGGAAGGAAGAGCTACGGAATCTGTGAAACTCAATGAGGGTGAAGGCAAGTGCAAGCACCTTCCCATGGAGTAACCCCATGCAGCAGTACAAGGTTGTGCCTGACTTGCCCAGTCAGATCAATTTGAATTATACAATTCTTCTTTAAATTTTCACTGACAGCATACAACTACGCCTTTTCAAGGTGCTCATATACTTTCTAAATTTGAGCACATTAGTTTCACTTCCCCTTCGGCCTTCTAGAATTTCTCCACTGTTCCATGATTTGTTAAAATTCAAAATTAGTAATTCATATAGCTTCTAAGCTTTTCTTTTAGTATCTGTTGGTGTCAGTGCAGCAGATTTAAAAACATTTAATAGTTGGTGGTACAGTGATAATATGTTCTTTCCATCACTAATGATGGAGGAGGTGAGATGTAAAAGCATAATCCAGCCTCTTTCTGAATACAGAACATAATATTTATTGAATATTTATGCCTCTTTCTGCACAGCAGAAATTCATCATCCTTGCCCGTTATAGGACTTCTGTTACTAAGCTTTTATATCCTTCAACAACCTCTATATTTAAAGAACTCTATTGTACTCGACTGCCCACAAGTTTTTATTAATATCTTTACCTCCTTAACTGTCTTGAAGCTGTGTAGTGCTTGTCATCATCAGCTCCCCATTCTTTAAACTGCATTGCTAACTTCACTCCCCTTCTTACCTTGTTTTAATGAAATAAATTGTGTTTCCTAAGATAAGAATTGCTCTGGGTGCATCTAAACGAGCAGGTTAATTGTAAAGTTAGGCAGATTCTTATGCTCAAGTATTCCTTGGTTTTAAAGTTTGCTTCTCTTTTAAAAATTGAAGCAGGAGATATGTGTATGCAAACTTCTTCTTGGCTCTTATCATGCAAAGTCAGGTCACAGTTCCTAACACATCTGCACTATTTATTCTACGTATATCAGCACAAACTCCCTGTACATGCAACAAGCTGAACTCTCCTAATTTTGCTTTATTCAATACACAACAAGTTTTAAGGAACTACTCACGTTTCTAGGGTATGAATTACATTTGTAAAAAGCCTCCAATATATTTTGTCAGTTAAAACACTGGCATAGTACCACTTTACTTGACTTTTGAATTGTGAGAACTATTAAAGTAGGCAACAAAATGTTTAATATACAAGACCACAGAATAATCTGTATGGTTTTGTTGTGATATTTTAGTTTTCACAGAGGTTCTCCGGTAGACACTCATAAAAATATTTTAACATACAAGTTATTTCAGTCCAGTATCATTTTCATTACAAAGGTGTGATCTTTTTTAATTAGTCATTTTGCTTTATCTCTAAAAACTAGCACTAAATAGCAGAAGTATACAATCTGACAAAGAACATGATATCCCAGAAGATTTAGGTAAGAGTTTTAATACAAAAAGAACAATAGCGAATGCATTTCTGTACAAATAAAAATCAATGCTTCCCTTGCAGCAAAGAAGAAAATCCTGCATATTATCTCTATCACATTAATTTTCTCTCTGTAAAGTCCATCTGCCTCTAACTAATAATGAAATAATTTAAGATTATCTTAATATTTTTACACGTGCACTGGGTGCATGCCAACAACATACATCTTCTGCATCAAACATTCATTCATCCAGCCCAACTACTTATTTTAGAGCACAGGAGGGAAGAGAAAAAACAATGGTGATAAGATATTTTCCACTTTTCTTTCACAGATATTTCTGATCTGTGTGAATCCACTTACTGCATGCAGGCCTCATGATCCATGGCATGTAAATGTCACTGATCATGCTACAAGTTTGAACTGAATTAACCTTAAAAAAGTAACATGCAATGGCAATGACAAAGAGTTCTACTCAAACCCACAGTCCTTTGATTAATCTAATAAAATAGGTATTTCCATTGGTGACAGTTACCTTTAAAGATACATGGGTAACTCATTTTTTCAGTATTTCAGGCTACATGCAAACATAACCTGTAAGTATTTGCAAAACTGTCCACTGCAATAGCTGTGACACCTACTGTATTTAAAGATGATGAAAATCCACAGACTGGAAACCAAATTCGTTTTATACAGATGGGAGAACGAGCTCTAAGATTCTGAAAAGCATAGTTTTTGATAGGATTTTTAAAAGAAGCCTCCTATATATATATATATATGTACATTTAGCAGATCACATAGAAAGCATAAAACTACTTTAGGCATCAGACCAGATGGCAAGAATAGGACTTTTTCTACACAGGATAAACACAATTATATTCAAAAATGTAGTGCATTCCTGTTTCCTAACCCCTTGCAAACAGTAAAATATCTTTTAAAGTTCTCTATATTCATGATTATCCATCTAAAACCATACAATTAAAAAGCCTTAAAAATACAGACAGAGCTTAAAAAAAAATCACAGGGGGTGGGAGTGGGGTACTTCACCTCAAATGTTAAAAACATCACAATGCTTCATCTTCTCTTAGCGCAAAAAAAAAATGCCAGCATGCCTATTACCATCCTTCGTCCACTTTTCTTCACCTCCTAAACAGTAGTCTCTGAATGGGGTAAACTGGGCAGTAAAAGTCAACATCAGCAAAGCCTATCAGGTATCTTTTTATTCCCTTATTTATCTATGGGGCACAGAAGATGTTTAGACTAGTCAATAAGAGCAAGCTATTTCCATCACTGAACTTGAATTCTGTAAATGGTCAGAAATAGCAGACACCTGGGATCCTGCTTGTTATATTACTGCAAACATCAATAAATTGCAGAGATAAAGAGTGTTTCTCCCTTCAAAAATCATTTTATTTAGTACAAATCCAGTGAATGCATATAAGCTGGATGCATGCTTTGTGAACTCTGAAAAGTGATACTTTCAAAAATACATGAATCAACCAGAAACAAAAAATGGAACTGTTAAATATTAGGTGTAAGTGGGAAAATTCTCACCCTAGTACCCCAAACTTTGTTTCCCATTCCAGAACAAAACAATGCCACCTGAAATTCATTAACAAATATAAACACATGTCCTGGTTTCAACTATTTCAGATAAACAACAAATTGGTTTTTTTCTCAATGGGTATGATTCAGAAGCCAAGAGTTTGTGCAGACTACCAGGTCCAAGACAACAGACCACCAACTAACTTATTACAGAGGTAGAGATACTCATCTAGGCTGAAATTACTATCTTCAGTGCCAAGACTTTAATGCACAGTTGCTTTTGTCAGCTGAGTATTATTTAATTTTAAGTTACAAAAATCATGCCCATTTCATTTTTTAAACGAAAGATGGCAGTTTTACCCAGGATACCTGCTTTTTCTCCTTAAAAGCAGTGCTCAATCCAAGCAATTCTGAGTGGGCAGTGTAACAGAAGAGAGATTTTCCTCTCCAGTAGCAACTATACAGTCTGACAAACTGTTCTATTCCTCTTTTCTTCCTCATACACACTTTCTGACAAACTAAGAAAATTGTTTCCATTAATATTTCAAGAACATTTTCAAACTTTTATGTCAAACATTCTCATTTTCAGGCAACAACAGGCAGGAGAGTATTTAATTCTTCAAACATTTGGGTTGTAAAAACCTTACTTCCTACCAAGAACAGGAAACTGTAGCTGCATTGCCTAACTTTTCAACATTCTATTCTACTATATGTTGCAAGCATTTTATAATAAGGCTTAAATGTTTTCAGAGGGAAAACATGGTAATGATTTAACACAGTCTTCCAAAATGATATGGGAAGCTAAAGAAAGAACTGGTCAGGAATGTGAAAGACTCAGCTGTAGATGATGAATCTTAAAATGCTGAGAAAAGCAATCAAGACTAATATCACAATTGCAGTCCTGGACTTGAGGAAACATTTCTGCTTGTTCAAAAAGCCTAGTTGGTGTGACCCATTCGAAAGGCCTACCCTGGAACATAGGAGAGCCCTGGAGAACTGGTTGATATTCAAGGTCAGACTCTTCAAAGTACAAGAATCTATTCTGAAGTCAATGTCGTGGAACTCTCATATTAGCAGCCCATCAAATCCAGTATCTAGAGTAAAGATCCTGAAACACAGCTGCACAATTAACATGCGTCGAGATTCTCCCATGAGTCAACACACAGCATCTTTTGAATCAGGACAAATCTAAGAAAACTCAGAGAGACAATCATTCGTTTTTGCACACCAGTGATAAATAACATAATTCCACCAAAGTGCTAATCAACATTTTAGCAGTACTTAATACTTTCTTATACGTAGTTCAAGTCACTCAAGAAAGCCAGGGACATAAAAATTGCCCTTAAAAATCTAGTCAAAGAGGTGCTCTAAATCCAGTCAAGAGGTGCTCTGTGACTAAACTTCAGTTTGTGAATGCTGAAAGTGAGAAACCACTGCATTTAAAAACAAAGTGTCTGTAGTTCTAAAAAATGTGCTATTATACCTGATGTGTGTTAAATTTGTTTACATGTTACTTTTTATAGCCAGTTTCAAACTGAGGCACTTAAATCTTTCCTTAGATAAGTGAAATGAATTAATTACTATCAAATCCTAGACGTATTTATGCATTTTGTCATAACAGTAATTTACATGTCTTCTCAAAGAGAGAACTTGTACAACTCTGCATATAAAAACACAGTTGACTACATTGTCTGAAAGCTTAAAAGCTAGCCTAATTCAAATAATTCCTTAATTCTACAGTAGCTTTTTAAAACGGAACAGCTTCTCTCTACTAAATATTCCAGTTCTCCTTTGCACCAGAGCTACATGCATCACCTCGCCTCCAATACATTAGAGACATCTAAATCCAGAAGAGTTTTAAGCTAAACCACTAGAAGATCGACATGTACACAAACACAAGAACAGTACCAGCTTACATTCTGTAGCATGCCTTCTACACAAAAAGCAGGAGGTAATTTGCATAGGACTCTGAAACCACTGTATTTTCCATACCACGGTATTTTCCACTGCAAAGGTGAAATTCATAATGGAGAGTCAGTTCAGTTACATTCTAAGCACTTTACAAAGTAAATTCAAAACAGGTGACCGTTAATTACAACATAAAGTGTAATTCCTCACTGTCTTCATCTGAGCAGGAGTAAAATTAAACAGGAAAACAGAAAGGAAAGACAACCTATACATCCTATTAGACAGAAAGCAGGCTTCGATATAGTTGTACTCACTTTCAGCTAACTCTAAATCCATCAGTCTTTTCTTAATATAAAGACAAAAGTAAACTGTTTTGAGAAAAGCTTTATCCAAAGCACTATCCTGCTGCACTTCATTGCACTGAAAACCTAGAATGTTTGCAATGTGTTTAGCACATACCAAAGCAAATGTGTTTAGGTCAGCCCTCTTCATATGAAGTTCCTACAAAATCTCAGGTACCTGGAGATCACATGCAGGCCATGATTAAATGACAAAGGAACAGTCTAACTTCAAGACATCAGCAGTACCTTCTTCTGTCTGTGCAGTTATACTCACTTGGTGCTTCATGGTTTTTTTCACAAGACTACTGTATAAATACTTTATGCCAGGACCAGATTTCTGTGTGTTGAAAAGTATCACAAGAACCTCTGGGTTCAACAACAAAAACAAGCATATCTGATAGCCATGTTCCCAGCTATATGACAGAGTATGCAATTAAGAATTAGGCAGCATACTGACTGCACTCCAATTTTAATTAAGTCATCAAATTCAAGAAAACTTCCTGATAAAAATTAAAAAGACATTTTCATTAAAATGTATTTTTCCTATCCTTCACTAGCACAGCAGCACACTAACAATATGCACACCAACTGCTCTAACTTCTATTTATATAGTAAAGCACAGGCACTGATATGCATGGGAATTAAAATAAGAATAGAGCTCAAACTGCTACAATTTATTACCTACATAACGTTTTCTTCCAGGTATAAACCCACTGAGCTCAAACACTGTTATGCATTCACAAGACTTCAGTCAGTAAGTTATTGAGAAGACTTCTGAGCATCTAAGTTGCAAACACAATACCACAGCTAAACAAAACAGAACTATATTGAAGCCTGAGAATTTCACAAAGCAGCCAATTAAATGCACAAGGTAATAAAACTAGGATTAGGAGAAAAAAATTATCTGTAGCAGGATAATAAGCTAATGAGATCACTCTTGAATGAAGTATCAGAATCTGGGCTTCTTAAACCAATAGTGCACAGAACCTCCAGCTACTTTCTCTTGATATTACATTGTCAGTAGCAAAAAAAAATACTCACTGATGTCAGTATATCAGCACATTACAACTCCTCACACCCAAAAAAAAAAAATCCTGCCATCACCATCTTACATCTTTCTTGGCACTGTGAGAAAACTGCAGAAAGGTCACAGAAAGCAAACTTCACTCACATTCTTACAGGTGGCTCTTCCAGATTAAAACTGAAGAGCAGCTGAGCAGTGGCACGTAGGACCTTTCAGTGTCTTCACAGAACACAACACTTCAGTTCCCACACCTCTGAAGCCAACATTTTTTAGCAGTATGCAGTCACTTCTATTAAAAAATTAAATAATACCTTGTGTTTACTGCTTATATACCACAAACTGAAAATCAGAAGAAATACAGAATAATTGAACTACGTGGGAAAGAAGAATTGAGTAATAGCCTCTCCTTTCTTGTAAGATACACAGCTACTGCAAAGAATTCAGAAGAAAAAAAAAAAGAAATCCTGAAGGCTCAACTAAGTAGTTCTACATTCAAGCAAGCTTAAAATGATTTGCCAATTATATGGTCAAAAGTAAGAAGCTGCAGTCAAAATCTGTCTTTTTTATATCATAACCTGTTTTCCAAAAGTATTAAGAAAAATAATCTTTAATGTGAACTCGCAGTCATTCAGCCAAGATTCAGCGAATTCTAAACCCACACACTTGATTTGTCATCTATTTGGCTGCTAAATCTGACTCTGAAAGAGTGATGTGTTACCTTATTATTATTTTTAAAAAGATTTCTCTTGGGATTGCACAGCAAAGGAATGAGTATGTAGCCTATCTTACACAGGAAGGAGAGATTTTTATCCTCAAAAACAGGAGGTTCGCCCACATGATCACCTGGGACAAACTTGGCCAGTGCAAGCAGGCTAGAAGGTTATAGGAGCCTGGGAATGTTTAACATCAAGAAAGTAATTACAGCCCAGCAAGATCAGAAGGAATTACACAGGAAATGTGAACAGTAACCCTTTCATGCCAAAAAAAATCATGAAAAAGTGAGCTCTCGGCTGCCAAACTATGAGGCTGTGCAAACCTATTGCAAAATACAGGAATGGAAAAAAACACTATATATTACTAGGCTATAAATTCCCAATGATGTGATAAAGCTATACTTCCAAGAAAAGATCAAAACCTCTGGTCTTTCTTCTTGCCATGTATCTGCAGTATAATTAAAGCCCAGAAGAAACATGGTCAGTTGTCTCTTTTGACTTTTTTTCTTTCGATTTTATGCTGACCGAAGTGTCTCCTCCCTAGAAGGTGGTCAAACATCTTGTTCTTATTTAGTCATGGGAAATTCCCTTCCAAAATAAATAGTGCATTATCTGAGCAAGAATGCTAACTCTCTCAGTTATCTATTCCATAAAAATGATCTCCCAAATTCTGAAATATACGCCACAGCTCAACAGAACAGGCTCAAGCCACCCTACGCATTTGTTGGTAAAACTATTTGTGTTCTCTAGGGACATGGGGGAATTTGAGTAATATGACTATAGTTAATCTAGTTACAAAGCCTTCAAGTGCCATTTTTGGAAAGTAAACGGTGCTCATACATGCATGCTCTTCACACAGAACTGGGAACCATTTTAATGAAGCACGATACTTTTTTAAGCTCCCTACTAAGGAGCATTCCTTTATATCCACCAACAGATAATGCTGCAAATTATGAGCACATACCCCTGATCAGACAAGAGATGAGCAATAAAGCAATCCAACACTAGTGTTTTTATTAATTTGTTGATTAAAACGATAATGAATATAGTCTCATTTTAGTAAACAAGAACAGTAAGCTCCCCTCAAATGAGTATTAGCGTATATCTAATCTACCCAAAAAAGAGATAGATACTTTTATTATTAAAAAATGCAATAAATTCTCTTATTTATTTAAATAACCAGCTTCTTTTAGTTGTTCTTAAAATTATAAACCAGAACAGCATTACCACACATTGCATCTGCAGTGCATCTCCATACCAGCATTTCGGCTTCTTTTCTTCCACCTTGTTACTCAGTTGTTCCCCTCAATTCATCTGGTCTCTTGAATTCTACTTTGTTTCCTTTTCCTTCCCTTCACACCTAAGGTGGGCCTTTGCCATCACTGACACCGCATGCACAACCGATGTCTACTCAGCTACCTGCCCAGTGGAATCACCAAATACATAAAATCAAGGG
>NW_009942354.1:0-11911 GCF_000696875.1 Nestor notabilis | reverse complement strand
GGTTGGTTCAGGTGTGGAGGTGAAGAAAGAAAATAAAATACAAAAGAAGCACATGAGAATTTTGGGCATGGGCACGCAAACAAGGCAGATACGGTGTAGTAGAGATCTAACAATCAAGAATAACAAAAAGTCACTGCGACATTACGGCCTCCTCAAGCAACTGTTACTCCCGTTCTTCAGGAGATAAAACTGAAATATGAAACAATTTTATTTTCTACTATTTTACTGGGATGGAGGCTGAAAAGAGACAAACAATGTGACCTCATTCTGGAAACAAACAGAACGTTACATTTTCTCCTGCACTGAACTTAATCCCACTTCTAAGGGTTGGTAATTAGCAAGAACAAACTGAACTAACTCTCCCAATTGACACACGTTCTTCCGAGGTTAAAGTCACTTCTCCTAAATTTGTCTGTCTCCACAGCAGAGTAAATATTCAACAGTATGATATCCATAAAAGATGTTAGCCAAAAACTGCAATATATGATGAGACACTCAATTTTCCATGCCTATAAACTCAACACAAATCTATCCACACCACACAACATTTGTTGGTCAGTCAGAAAAATATCTCCATATTGTTGCAAGATACTGTGTTTTCAAAGCACTTGTACATGTAAAGCAAAAAGACTTCCAGAGATACTGCTACTGCTTTTTTAGTGACCTGTGATGGTTCAGACATGCATAAAAGCAAAGCCTTTCTTACAGCAAGGTGAACTGACTGGTCTGAAGTCTGTTAGAAGCCATGAGCCAACTACAAGGACTCTCATCATGCAAATGAATTGATGATAACAGCACTGGGAAGTGTTTCCTGTACCTCCCAAGTGTAGGCAGCATGTCAGAAGGTGAGCATTCCTTTCAAACAAATCAACAACATTTTCCACTTAACCACATCTGCTCTTTACAAAACCTCTTTAGAATTAATATCTGAAAACTAGTAATGCAGCAGTACTAGTAGCGGTTTTTAATGGACAGGTTACCAGCATTCATCTTATTTCCAGAAAGAAATACAATTAACTTTTAAAACCTTAAAATAAAGAATTTCATAGTCAGGGCCTGTGAACCCCCTTTACAGTGAAAAAACAAAACAAACAAACAAAAAAAAAAAAAAATCCAAAGGTACCAGTTTAGAAATTATTAAACCTATAAATACAATTATTTGTCATATAATTAGATTTCCACTGAAATTTAAAACTTCCTCTGTTGGGACCATCTACAGTCAGTCAATTCAACACATGTTAATATTCCCACCCAGTCTCTTCCTAACTGCCAGTATACATGCTAAATATTTTCTCTTTCCCAATATAAAGCAGCTTTCTAAATATAATTGCCAAAGACTGAATTATCAGATAACTACGGCATTCGCAGATGTGTATTTGAGAGGCTGCTAAAGAAAATCTGAAACTCTTCTTTGTAAATATCCTCCAAGAAAGCATATATGGTTATTTTGTGCCAACCAGTACTAATGCAAAATTTGAAGTTTATGCATTAACTTTTACTTATTAATAAACATTTTGGAAATAGTCTTTCTAGTATTTAATGTACAACATGTTAAAAAGTGACAATTCAAGTAAACTGTTTTCATTACTGAACAACACACTCTTTAAAACATAATTCCACTTAGATAAATAACAGCTTATACTGCCCAAGATGATTGTTTCTCCCACCACCAAAATCTCCTAGGGTTAAATAAGACATGAGATACTTAAGCCTGTCCTATTTCTTTGATAGCACAGGGCAGTTGCAATAGTATATAGGTACAGTCCACTAACCAAATGATGATTCTTACTTTACTTTTTGTTTTCTAGGGGGGAGATGCTTTGCAAATTATTAGATATCACCATCAACACATTACTGTTTCCTTGGCTTGCATTTTTCCAAAATGAACATCCTCCTGAAACAGAAGACATACACAGAACAAACCAATTCTATAGTTAGGAGTTTCCATCAACTTAGGTAGCAGCATTCTCAGTCTAAGGAGTTCTCCTGCTTCCCAAAAGTTGATCAGTTAAATCTTTTAAAGATATCTGCATTTCTGTAAACGCAGTCTGATTTTAAAATCAAAAAAAGAAAAAGTTTGCTTAATTTTAATCTTGAACATGAAAACAAGCTTTCAGCCTCAAAATTGAAAAGAAAATAAAAAAAAAGTACTCTGTCCAGTGAATATCAAGAAGAAATTAAGTACAGGACAGACATAAATGATGCTAAACAAACACACGAAACTGTTACAGTTTCAGCATCTCACTTTAAGCAGAACATGTGTTAAATTAGTCAGATATGCAAAATCCTGCACTGGACTGGCCTTACTCACTGTCTGAATAACCCTCGCAGCAGCTGTTGATCAAACCTGGCTTCCTTTACATTTAGGAAATCAAAAAGGCTTCACTCGATCCTCTTGGAGCAGCTCTAACCATAATTATTTCCAGACTTGCCACTTTCAAGCTGCTGAAATTAGCTACCAAACCAAGCAACTCAACATGCTACAGCTAACAGGCAAGTTGGTTTGCCCTGTTTTCTTTTAGCAGCACGTTTATGTTTATCATCAGCAAAAAATACGGGAAGATTTGTTCTCAAATCTAAACAGCTTACTCCAGTCATGACTCTGTAAGCCCTGAGTGGAACAGAGCACGTACATTACGTATCTTACACATATGATGCCTTTGACAAGTCACCCCACTATTACTAATTGCTTTTTTTAAAGTCAGACAACTTCATTAAATTCCAACTAAGTACACAAGAAGACACATTTCTTCTATTTCAACGCTCATCCCTCCAGAAAATAAGAGCTATGACAACCACCACTAGAATAGGAAGACTTAAAGCAGGAGGCAACACGGTTTTCTAAACCACTAGTACAAGATTAAGGAGCATCATCTCAAGGAAAAGCAGAAAAGCAGAAGAGTTATTACTGTTCTCCCCTCCAGATGATTTATTGTATAAGTAACACTTTTTCACTACAGGGGGGAAAAAAAAATTCTCGGGCTCTGCAAAGTCTTAAGTACATCATTAAATATATAAGACAACAGAGAACTGGCACAACTTTCAAATATAGCAACCTGCAATCAAAAGTACTGCGAATTACATATCATTTACTTTTTTATAATCTATAAACTACACTGTAGCAATATATGTTCTTGAAGTGCAGGTAGATGATGAGTGGAAAAACAGATGTGAGAAAGATAAACAAACAAGTAATCATTCTACTAACAAATTACACAAGGTGTTTTCAGCAATGGCCTCTTAATCAAGGCAAAGATAAAATACTTCCAGCCTTAAAAAAACACCAAAAAAATAAAAATAAAAAGCAGCCACTAACTTTTGAAGCGTTCTGCTCACTACAAATTAAAAAAGAAATAAACCAAAGCAACAAACTTCTCCAGAATCCCACATACATCTGGCATCCACTTGCTTATGCAAAGACTGGCAATGGAGTGGTGGCTTTAAAATGCATATTTTCCAAACAGTGACAATCCCCAACCAGCAAAGCTTACTTTTTAGATGTCCCAACCCTAAATACTATCTAAAAGTTGACCATTACTTTAGGTTTATCATCCCTGACCTCCCAGTTACTGAAGTTTTTCTGCCTTGACAGGCGAATTCCATTTTTAAGATTCATACAGAGAAAATGTTTTGGTATAAATTGTGGCTATTCTAAGCCAGGAAAATGTCCTGCAGTTCACTAAGCTACCATCTTTCAGGCAAGTTCTCCATAATTAAGGTATCGATTATAATTTCACAGGCATATTTTATTTTATAAATAAACTCTGTTACCATAATTTGAGCTGTGGGAAAGAACGCCTGCATCAGTGCACCAACCCTTGCAGCACGACAACTTTTGAGTTGAATGCCAACTCTAAACATTATAATACGGAATCTAGCAGGGAAAAAATAGGAGGAAGATTTCCCCCTCACCCCTGAAATTCCCACAAGCCTTCTGAATTTTTTTATTCCTGTCACGGCACCTCCCTGACATCTGCTCTTTGCTGCTCTAGAGCCAAATACAACAAATCTAAGTCAATCTGTTGCTAAACACACCAAAAGTGAAAACTGCAGCCTCCATTAAATAGAGTGAAAAGGACATTTCAGTGGGAATGAGTAAAAGCTGATTCTGTAGTCTTTTTCTGCTGAACACTGCTTTTGATGCTTTTATCACAGAGTTTAGTATTTGATAGAGACTGAAAGCAAACACAGTTTCTAAGACTTGAACCGTGCCAGAAGAGAAGACTGGCAGAGCGACAAGCATGCTTATTTAATTAAGATACCCCCACTGCTATTTTTTATGAATTTTTACATACTTGCTGGAACTTGGCTGGATGACACAGAAGGCCAGCATTAGCTCATCTCACCCTCCCTAAATATTCCATTGCTCTAGGTACAGAACAAACTTGTGTACCGACTTGGATAAAATTACTGCAGGAACACCTACTTAATGTATAAGCCCAGACAAGAGAAAAATCAAAGCTGAACAAAACAGTGCCCCAGTAGTGCCAAGTCACAAAACCTGCCCTACATTATTTCTCTCCAAGTTGATGAGGATCCCGATGTTACTTCCCCAAACTTCTTCCTCAATGTCCCCACTTACAAGAAAAACAAAGTAAATCAGTGAATAATACCAACAGAATTAGACCTCATACCTAATGGGTACTCCACCTAGAAGAGATCTTCCCCGAGGCTGGACAGGTATGAGTGGGGGGGGGGGGGGGGGGGGTGTGAAGTGAGATTCTGTAACCCTTTCTCCTGTAAACAAACTAGGGACAAACTTAATTCCTTTACTTCCACCATCAATATATAGGTTTTTAGATGAGCTTTATTACAAATCATGATGTAAAAAAATAATCTTATAAATGACAAAAAGCTGAGTGATTATATTCTTTCAGGAGTCTGGGTTAATACACATCTGAACCTGTGTAAATATTCTTGAACTCTAAATTGTTCAATTCCTTTTAGAATTTTACTAAATTAAAATTATCCCTAGACTGCAGAGCTCACTGACTTACCAATTTATTAGAAAACATATCCTTTCTCAAGTTTACTTTCTCAGTTTGCCACCCTAATTTCACAGAACATCCCTTACTCTTACAGTATGAACCAACACAAAAGCTCTTGAATTACTTTTCTCAAACCACTCATCATTCTGTGTACTTGTGTTATACTTCATCATATTCATTGCCTTTCAAAGGCTAAAGTTGCCTTTTTTTTTTTCAATTTCTCTTTATACAAGGAAATTTTGATCCCCATAGATCACTCTTTTAGCTTTTTTCTCTGAATCTTCTCTCCTCTCTACCCTCCTTTTTAGAAGAGGCATCCAGCACCACATACACTCTGATGACATGCTGTATGACAGTAAGATACTGATTTTTACCATAGCATTTTATTCCCTATACTATTCTCCATCGCACTTCATTTACTCTGACTGCAAATACAAAGGCACGTATCAGAAGTTAACAGAGCTCTTGAAAACAATCCTTAATACACAGCCCCATACTCTGAATATGTGACACTATAAACATGTGAAGACTTATAATTTTGAGCCAGGTAGTCTTTGGGTTTTTGTTCTTCAGTGTAATTTCTTCCTCATATCTCACCCATTACAGTCTACAAATCTTTGTCATATGCCCATCAGGATATCCTCCCAGAGAGAAAATCACTGGTTTACAAGAGAACATAAACACAGACTAAGCACAGGTAATTGCCCTAAACTGCAGATACGTGGACTTTTCACCTTTAGGCTTTCAATGAGTCATGAAGTATGCTCTGGTGCAAGAACAAGTCTGTAATACAATACAGCAAACCTGCCCTTTGAAAAATTAGGACTTAAATAGAAAACATAACACATGAGATGAAGACAAGAACATTCTACATCCCACCTACCCTACCAGAACTACAGAAAACATGCAACATCCCTGAATTAACTTATTGAAATATCCTAAAATATGACAGATATTACATTAACCCATAAGGGGTACATATCCAGCCAGAACTAGACAAGAGTTCCCAAGAAAAAGATGTGATTCAACATCCGAAATCACACCTGCCTATTGTTATTCTTCTCTGGAAGCTAAAAACCCCAAGAGAATAGAAAGTCTAAGGCTTTGGGTTTTTTATTTTTTAATCATGAACAGTATTGTAAAGTTTGTTTAACACTGCCATTTAGGGAAAAACATAATAAAGTGATTGACCCAACTCTCTGTTCTTAAACACTCTGATAAAAGAACAAACTATTTGTGAAAATAACAAAAACCAGCTGAAGGCATTTGGGTGGTCTCAGTTTCAGTCCTGTAATAGAGAACAGTCCCTTATTTCTAAATCCAACACCAATCTGTTTTCCTTCTTCAGTAAAGCCTCAAAACATGTTGATAACAAAAGCTGTAAAACCCACTGAATATCCGTATTATTAACTTAGGACATTTTACTAGTATACTGAAAACTTCAAAGCATTTGATTCATCATAGACAAAGTACGCTTACATACACAACAGAACTATGCAGGTTTTCAGAGACTGATTCTTTTTGATTCCCTCGCAGTATTTTGACAGTTTGTATACTTCTACCTTTAGGATGGTGCATTTAATTAGCAGTGAATCATGCTGGATATTTAAACTTTACTGCCTTGCTTCCTAAAGTCATGGATCTACCTTACTTCTTCACCACCCTGTCTGCCACCAAGAACTGCCAGAATCTCACGTCTTGGTGTATGCAGCACTACTTCGTTGAAACATCAGCCAGATATAAATCCGAGATTCCAGGCACTCACAGAAAACTGGCAGACTATAACCTCACTCTGGGAGGCTAACCAGCCAACGACAGCCAAAAAACCAACCAAAATTAATTTTTCTATCAATTATTACTATTTCAAATCAATAGCATGCAGAAGACTGAAATACACTTAAAACTACACATCAGTAACTAGAACATCCCTATTTTCTATGATTCATCCAGAAGAACCACAAACATATACATAAGAAAAGTGAAGTGGCAAAGAAGCACGGGTGCAACACAAATTACATTGGACTAAGCTGTAATTTGTCACCATGCATCATTTTCACAATACTGTCCCTAGGGAAAAGTCCTTAGAAGAGTAGAGTCCCTTGTAATTGTCCCTTGCAACAGATGAATAACACACCAAAATGTAAGACAAACCACCTGTAGGTGTTTGTTTGCTTTGATTTTTGCTTTTGGGTCATGTAAAACCATTAAATACTTCCTACAGCTAGTTCAACCTTCAGTTACTGATAACATAGGGCTTCATGTGGTAGACAAGGGTATGGAAACTTTGCTCTGACTCATCTGTCAGTCAAACTCAAACAGCAAAAATTCTCCATGAAACTATAACTCAGGAGCCACCTAACAGCCCAAACCAATTTCAGTGACAGGTCCCAATAAGCCTGGCAGGAGAGTTTCTTTCCCCCACTACTCCTATATCTATCAAATAAATTTTCTGAGCTGTTTTTCCACCTCTTTTGCACTTGCTTCTTCTAGCAAGTCATAAGAATACTCTTAGCTCTCTGTTTCTTCAGTGACTTGCTGTGATAGAGATATTTCAGCAGGGCTGGCATAAGTCCCGCTCTGAAGCTCATCTCAGCACATGAGCTCTTCTTGGCATTAACCATGATACTTTCTCTAAACCAACAATCCTGGCCTTAGACTTTCTGGGGGGGGAAAAAAACAAAACAAAACAAAACATCAAAACCACAACCAAAAAAAAAACAAACCAAAAAAACCCCAACCAAACCTAACACAGAACAATAAGGGCTAAGCCACAGAATTAAATGACTGGATGCATACACAGAAATTAATATCATATAACAGCCCCTAAAAGTCCCACTTTAATAAATATGTTTGTTACTTAATACTGCATAATTCTACTCTTTACATGATCCCATGAAAAAAGCCCTCAACATGCTGCAAAAACACACACACTAAAGTTTTTTCTTTTTTCTAAAAAAAAGATTAACCACAAATGAAGTAACCACAATGCATTACAACTCTGAAAAATGCATCAAGCTATCTATTACATTCTTTCCTTTCCATTTATTCAATAGTTGAAAGTATACTGACAGCTCAATACTAAGCTTGTTTGGTATGAGGACACTGGCTAGCAGGCTAGCTTCAGGCAAAGCTTTCAGTACTGTACACTCTTCAAAAAGACACAAGAAAGAACCAATGATAACAAGAACAGTTCACAGTTTAGGTGAGGAAAATAATTCTTTTCTAAAATGGTAAAAGACTGAAGTGACAAACCAAAGATAGTCTCTCCCTAATTTATGCAGTTTGGCATCCTTGTTTAATACATAAAGTACAATTCCACCACAGTTAGGTTCATGGTGTTTTGATTACATTTTTTGTATTAACTGGGAAGAATTATCACCTTAAGATGTATTACTCCACAACCGTGATAACACTTCCTACAACATTTAATTACACTATAAATACCCATTAAATCAGTCCTTTAAAAAATAATGCTCAAATACTACTTAAAACAGGTTTAATCAGCTTATTAAGGACAAACCAATACCTGCAAGTACCGTACTATAATAAGTCAAACACATTTAAGTAACAAATATCACATGAAGAACAGCATGGTTTCTATCCAGCTGTTCAGTGTGCTTTCATGAAAGGTGACAAGACCAGTAGCAAAAGAGAGTAAATTCAATACAAAGAAGAAAGCATTCTCCACATGCCATTTTAAGCTGACAGTAAGAATCTTTTTGTTACACCAGCAGGAGAAAACATGGAATCAAGAAATTTATCACAACTGTTCTCAAAATTAAAAAAAAAAAAAAAAAATCATTAAACATCTACCTATTATTTTTAATCATTACATTGTGAAGTAGTTCATATTTCATTCAACTTTGGTAAGAACATGCAAATACACTTCATGAGAAAGTGCCCGATTACTATTCAAGCACTGCTGTTCCCTTATCTGCCAATGTTAGTCTTGTAAAAACGTATCTTCATGTGTTAAATTTTCTTTTAAAAGATCTTTTTACGTAAAAACATGTTACGGATCTCTGTAAGTGAATTACAATGATAACATGAAGCAGTAAGTCTAAGCAAATCAGGACAAAATCTTGACTGCAAAAGAGGATGAGCATAAAACATCTTTTACCACTGCCGAACACTAATATCTTTCTTGGAAATTCTGAAAATACTGTTTTGTTGTTTCAACGTTCCATTGGAATACACTCCCACTGGAATACACCCTGTATGACTTGAAAGAACTTAAAACAAACCAACCAACAATCAGCAACACAAACATAAAGACAAAAACTCTCTACGTAAGGGAAGCACCTAGATGGCAACTGAATCTTTTTCTTCCTTGATGACATTTAACCAGAACACTGAAAACAGGTTCTGAAACACTCCCTAGTAATTCCTCAGTCCAGTTTTACAAAAGCAAAAGCATACAAACCTTAGGGAAAGGACACATGGAAACATTTCCATTAAAGGATGCAAAACTAAAACATATCAGATACCTAAGGCTGTTTGCATTTACTCATGTAACCTGTACTAAACATGTAGCAGCTTATCACAATTGAAAGCAAGTAAGCTACCTATATCTACCACTGGAAAGAACCCTAGCTTATCATATGTAATTTCTTTGTGTTCACACAGACAAAGAATCAAAAATTAAAATATTCTCTGAAGATATCAACCATATTCTTTCAACATACCCACCTTATGCATCCTGCTGCTGCTACAGCAAAGAAAGTATTTCATCCATCTTAATTCCTATTAAAAGGAGTACAAACAACAGTAAGTCTCAGTATCTCAGAAAATGTATTTAGTGAAGGATACAAAATCATATTAAATAACCACCACAGGCATACATTTTAGAAAGTGGTAAATAAAAAAGAGTTCTACTAAAACATGTTTACCCTCAACAGAACGGCATCTCCTCTGAGGCTCACCATATGTTGTTAACAGTACTTGACATTAGAAATTGCTATAATAAATATTTGAATAAATATTGCTAAAATAACTGATAAAGTTCACACATTCCTGATTTTACCACATACTTTTAAAACTTTGTAAGTTTCTATTATTGTGACTGCAGTAATATTTTCAGGCACCTCCAAATCAAAGTTGTACTTTCATCATTTGACTTGACAACCCCTACCTCATTAGGTACAAATAAATACATGAAACCATCACCAGTTTCACATAGACATTTAAAATATTAAACCACTTCCATAAATCAAGTATTACCTCTGCACATAAAAATCCTTGAAACACCACAAGTCACAGATGAAGAACATTGCTTTCGTCTCATGCAGCAGCACTGTACCTGTACATCAAAAACATGACATTCAGCACTTACATCTGAAGTTTCATGTGAGAAAGTCAGAAATACCTCACCATATGGTGTCACTGCCATTGCTAGTTCTGATATTCTCCCAAATCAGAAGTTGAGGATACATAGAAAACTAGTATTTCCTTCATGAATGCTTTGAAAAATATTTTAAGTACAAAACTTCAGTTGCCCACAATCTTTAACAGCCTGCCCCAAAGTTAAAATATCTAAACCACACCATAGTGCTAGTTTTCTTCTGATCCTCCAGTTATCATTACCCAAGAGTATTTTTTTAAACACTACGAACACCAAATCAGATCATCACCAAAAGAAGTATTTTAAACACACACAAGTTTTTGACAAACTTTAAGTTTGAAACAATCTAATTCTAGCTATGGAAGCAGAAAAAAGTACACACTCATCCCTGAAATATGTATTTGCATTAAAATAACTTAAAAAGTAACCTAAACTAGTACTAAAAATAACTAACCACAATCTTACCAAATGGCCCTGTGAAAAAAACCCAAACAAAACAAAAAACTGCACACAGAAACTACTGTGGCCCAAGGGAGCTGTGCGTTCACCTTATGTTATCCTCCTCTTTTTATCACGGAATAATAATGATATGAGAAACACTTTTCAATGGCATACTATGGGTTCAAATGAATCAGTACAAGCAAATTCAAGTCTATTTCTAAATTACATGGCATTTAAGGGCTAAACTGTTGACTGAGACTTCAACACACATTAAAAAGCTCCAATGAGATATCCTTAACCTGGAGAAAAGAAAGGAACTGAGCACAAGGCAGCATGAACTGAAACGCAAAAGACTGCCAATAAAAGGTAAGATGAATCACCTCGATTTTAGTTAAGGCATCGACCTAGGTAAGTCTTTAATAAAGCATGACTCTTGGACAAAATAAACAAGCGAAGTCCCACATTGTTTCAAATCCACCACACCGCAGACATCACTGCAGTCTTTCCAAAACCCTCTAAGGCTGCTTTCAAACACTTCCCTTTTTATTTTGCCAATGCCAGCCATATCAGATCACTGAGAACCTGGGGTATGTTCTTAATTTCATTATTACCAATATAAAGTTATAACGGAATCACAAGCCAGCAGGCCTTAGCACCAGTTCAGCACAAACACTACTCCTATGCAGCCATCTCTGCAAACACAGAACAAATGAAAACCCCTTGGCTCAGGTTCCTTCCAAAACCTAAGACGGCTGAGGACTGCACATCATATTTGTACTTTTATGGAAGCAGCAGCTAGGTTTCAGGTTTGATAGACAAGAGCTCGGTGCACAGCTCTGACTCACGCTGGCAGGGGGATTTCACACAGGCCACATACTTCCACATTTCAGCATCGCAAAACCGGAGGGCATCTGCTGCATCCCTCATACACGCAGCACTTCATGGCCACGTGTACTAAAAAAGTGGAAGTGAACTGTAAAAGAAGTAACTTTGGTGACTTGTAAAAACCCGTAATCAACAGCCTTTCTGCATATCTTTATTGTAACATCACATCTGACAGGTGCAGCCACACTCTCTCGCTTCTGTGTTGGCAGGAGCAGGCACCACCTGAACAGGAGGAGCGCTGGGTTTCTGCGTTAGC
>NW_009942353.1:13854-23831 GCF_000696875.1 Nestor notabilis | reverse complement strand
GGACCGGGCCGGGCTCCTCCCGCCGCCGTCCCCTACAAAGGGCCCCGAGGAGCGGGGCCTGGGGGAGCTTCGCCGCTGGGTCTGTGTGGAAATAGTGCTCAAAGAAGTATTAAACCCCCCCAAACCCACGTTAAAAATACCCCTGTGAAGCTCCCGAGAGTTTATTTTGCATAATTCCCTATTTATTTATTTATTTCACCTTTCAAGTTCCCGAGCTTTGCACGTAAGCGCAGCAAACCCGAGCGGGATCGTCTCCCACAAAACGCTCCGGTGGTTGTAAATCCCGAGCGAGCGTGTAATTGCCGCTGGAATTTGTTTTAAATGATATAATTAAAGGTTGTACCCCATGCGAAGCAGTTCCCTTTTGTTAGGCCTTAAACGTGTTTTGGCATTTTCCCGCTTTTGTCTTTTATTTTTAACCTGCTTTTGTTATTAAGATCGAAATGAGGTGTTTAAACAATACAGTGTAACAGTCCCTGCGGTGTTCCCCACAGTCGATCCAGGGGGTTTGGATGGGATAAAGAGCAGTGCCAGTGTGACTCGAGAGCGAATCTCTTTCTTCCAGCAAGTTGACTGACTGTTCCGTAGCCTTTGTGCATGTATCTTGAAATACTTTCTTTAAACATTTGAAATCCACGGGGAAATCCCTTGGGTTAATACTAATCTCCATAACTCGGCTTTTTTTGGCCCTGGTAAAATAAGGGGATGCTTTTATTGCAGTTCACCAGTAACGCTTTGCTTTCAGTAAAACAAGAGTGAAACGTGTTTGTTATTGGGGAGAAATGGGTTTTTTGTGGTTTAAACGGCCTTGGGCGCATGAATGGGCCCGTTGGTTCGAGCTGGACAAAGACTCGGGACGTGTGTCCAGTAACGCAGGGCACGAGATGGGGATTTCAGAGAATCAAGCCATTGTGTGGGGAGCGGAGCAGCCCGAGCACCGTGGTTCGGTTGGTTTCAGGAACTCTCTTCTACTCAGGTGGTGTTTTGAAGTGCTGTTTGCTGACTGGCAGCAGCTTTGAAGGGTCAGAACAATGTGTAGCGATGTGACAGGACTTTTGTTCAAACACAAGCGTTGTTGGATGTGTGGGACTGTTTTGTCTGTAGGTATTTCATTCACGAGTGCAGCGTGCTTCCTTTGAATCCTAGTTTGTGGGTTTCAGAGAGGAGTAGAAGCTTGGCCATTCAACAAAGTGTCTAATTTATTTCTTTCTCTCTTGGCAAGTGCTCTCTGCCATCGTGTCAGTTGCTATGGCTTCCTCTGTAAAACAGAAATCTGGTGGTATAAATAGTTTTGTACATTTTTACCCTCCAGAAACAACTTGCTTTCAAGGGTTCCTATAGAGTCCTGCAATGTTTCTTTTGATTGTTGTCAGAAGTATTCATATGGCTTTTTGTCTGTGCATCTCGCAAGTGTTAACATAAACTGTTTTCTTAAAGGAATCCTAATTTGAAGGTGAATCTTATGATTTCTCCCCACACAGAGTCAAGTACATCAGGGAATTAGCAAGAGAGATTCTGTGTTTTGTGGTTTGAATGTTTCGGGAAGACTTGGCTTGTTCAATTGAACTTTACACACTGGCAATTCCTGCATCTTCAGAAGAGCCACATAGGCAATTTCCAAGTGTGCTGTTGCATTTGCATAATAGGAGCAATTTGTTGCCATCCACAGCTCTTCTGTGGAAATGCAGCCGCTGAAGATTAAAATACCTTGTATCCAACATCTCATAGAACAGAGTTGTTGAGACTGGCATGCTTGGAGCGCTGTGTGATGAGGATGAGGGGAGAGGCAGGTTGTGCTGTCAACTCTTCTGAGCAGACAGTGGATCCGGTATGTGCTGCCCAAAGCTTTATTGATCTGTGAAGGTGTTCAGCAGCTTTGCTGTGCAGTATTACTGAACGCCTCTGCTGCCACGTCCGTGAACGTGCCTATTGGAAAGCAGTTTCCATCAGGGCAGGCTTTGTTCTTTAGAAAATTAGCGTTCATGCTTAGACAGTGAGCCCTTTGATGCAGGTGCCCTATCTCTGTGTGTGTTTGTGGAACTCCCAGCACTTCTGGTATTACTGGAACTTAGTAGTAAACAATGAAGTTGTTAAGGTTTTTATCTGGAGATTAATGTAACCATATCTCTTTGTTTAAACCAGTCTCGTGAATGAGCATCTAGTTTAGAAAACATGTAGCACGTGTCTCGCTTTGGTTTTGTTGTATTTGTGTGGCAGAAATGATGAAGGGCCATGGCTAAGAGGGTAGTTCTTGGGTTTTTTTTAACAGTACTTAGAATTTTTCTTTCAGTCTTTTTTTTTAAATATTTTTTGAGATAAATTTATCTCATTGAATTGTGAAAGGTACGGGATTGGGTTTTGTCTTTAAAGATTGACGGGTATGAGTAGATTCCAAATGAGCTCTTGAGAGAGGCAGAAACTATTGTGCCCTCAGCCAGCATTAGAAAAATACTGGAAACACTCTTGTTTTATAAAGGTCTGAGTTATTAAAGGAAAGCAAATGCAGATATTTACTAAAAGACATGGGCAGGAGGCAGCATAAGTGATAGGATGCCTTGGGAGGCAGTGGAATAATTTGTGTGGGTACCTGGCGCTGCTGAGCTTTTAGACAATGGTGCAAATATGTAAGGATGAAGGTGAGGTTTGGCTGACAGGGATAGGTACCCTGGTTTAGAGAACACACCAGGAATGAGGACATCTCATTGTGTGGCCTTGTCTTTGACTTGCAGTATCTATGCCGAAATCCTTTGACCTTCTTCTGACCTGATCTAGGGATAGTGATAGCACCTTGTGAAGCAGAGGTGAACCTGGACAACTGGTGAAAGTACTTAAAGAAAGTGTTAAGTATTTATTGTGGCAGGGAGTCAGCTGAAGAGCCGGACATGACTTGGGATGTAGCTTAAAACAAAGCCTGTTGTGTGGCAGTTAAGGAGCAAAGTCACCACGGGCAGTGTTACCCAGTAGCATGGGTTGGGATCACTGGCTGTGGCTAGTTAGAGGAGGATTTCTAGACAATGCTGCTGTAGCTTTTCTGTTCACTGTCTCCATTCAGACTTGCTAAAATACTTGTGTGTGGTATGTAATGCTCCGAGGTTGAGCTTCTGCAGGTTTTGCTGCTCATGCTTCATTCTTAAAATAGGCTTTTCACTCTGGGAAGTAGTTACGACGTGGAACTTCTAACATGATGTCTTTGGGAAAAGACTGCTTGCTACTTCCAGATTGCCCCCCGGGTGCAGTCTGGCTACATTGGCTGTGTTTGGTTTCCTGCTAAGATTGTAGTTCAAGCAGTGGAAGCTGAAGTAAAAATACGCAGCGTATGTGCAGGAACTGAAATGCTGTAGTGGCCCAAAAACGCTGTTATCATCCTTGAATTACAATACCCTTTTTTTGGCTCATTATTTCTCTTTGAGCCAGGATGTGCTCTCTGACTTCAGTGGAAGTTGGGTGTGTGTTAGGGTTTTTGTCATGCATAAGCCATGTTTCTCTCTACTGTAAGAAAAGGTGCTTGTTGCAGTGTGGAACCTATCAGAACTTGCTTAAAAACTCACCGGCCTGTGTAAGTTAAAGGGGTTCTCATAAGGCACCATATTTAAACTCAGAGAGAAGGTTCCTTAACCGTTAGTCTTTGTTCATTCGTGCTACATGGTATTTTATTGTATTTGCTTTACGGTCAAGAAACACCATGTGTATTAGTCACCAGACAAACATGTACCTGGCAATAGGTGTGCTGTGAAGAGCAAGCCTACATTTCAAAGAAAAATCTTTTTTTTTGTGCATCTGACAGCACTTTTTGTGTCTAATAATGGCATTTTCTTTTCCATTCCCCTTTCTCCTTTGCTTGATCCCACAGGGAGGTCATAATTCTGTGATTTTCACCAAACTCTGTTGCAATGCAAGTGAGTGTGATGTGATAAATTCAGCATTATGACGTCACTTCGTGATCATCAACAGAAGATGGGGTATGTGGGAGCAAATCCTTGTGTAAATCCAAATCACTGTGATAAAGGATAGTCATGGTAAAAGGCCAAACAGGTGTGAAAGCCTTTTCTTGGATGGTAATATGTTGGCAGTAAAGGCTTTCTGTGTCTGTGCCATCGAATGTTTCTAGCACTCATTGCTGCTGCAGGAGCTGCCTTGACACTTTATGTATAAGTGTAATATACACTGTTGTGTTTGCTCACCGGTATATTACTTTTATACATGGAATTTGATGTTAATCTTCAGAGCTTTAGTGTTAATAAACAAAACATAAATATATTTAAGTGTCTTGGGCTATTTAGAATGGGGGATTGGGAATATAATTATGTAAGTTCTAGGATATTAGTATGCCTCAGGCGTAAGCACTGAAGAAGTGTTGGTACTAACGCTTACCCTATGTATCCTTGGCTGTCCTTTAAATGCTGTGCAGATATGGTTCAGAATTTAAAAATGCTTTAACACAATTTCAGATAAATGTAAGGGTTTGTTGCATTGACCAGTTTCTGAATTTGCTATAACTAAAACATTTAAGAGCCTTTGCAGTGTGGAAGACTAAAAGAAAAAAGTACTATTGTATGTATTTTAAGCGTTGCCATTTTCCAGTGTTGTTACTCCTGAGTAATTCATGGAGGAACATGAGAGGTTTGAAACCAGAAAAAAATGTGGGGTTTTTTAAAGCTATGGAGTTTGTCAGTTAGATGTGGCCAAGTAAAGTTGATAATTGCCACATTGTTATGTGAACTCTCAGGCTGATGGGGTTCCATTAGCCACCTTTTCCAACGTCCTGGTCAATATAAAGATTAACCTATATAGTATAACAGGGGACAGTGCAATAAAAAGTATTGCCTAGTGATCACTTAACAAAGATGTTATGGAGTTACAAAGATGGAATTCTGGTCAGGGGCTTGGGATGAGTGGCTTCAACAGCAGATCCATTTTACAGACAGGAAACCAGGTGGAGAAACTGCTCAAGGTTTCACAAGACTTGATTAATTCCTCATTCCCACTCCAGCATTTGGGCAGTGAGAATATCTTATAGTTTGTGCAGCATGTAGCAAACTTACTGTTATGGGCAGCAGCAGTAAAGTGTCAGTTCTGGCTAAATGAAAAGGAAAGCCCCTGATCAGCAGGTTGGGGTGGTGTCTTTGCATGTAAGATCAAAGTGAGTGTTCAGAGTAGAAGTGGTTTTGGGGGTTTGGGTTTTTTGTTTTGAAATGGAAAGGCAGTAAGTATTACAGATAATACTCAAAGCTTTATATGCAATAAACATCTTAAATCCTGAAGTTATTTTACCCTGTTGAACTTAAATGTCTGAAAGTCATTATACATCTTTGTTAACAAATTTGTGTTTGTGCTGCCAATGATTTGATTAAGTTTTAGGGGAGGTTGTCTTCTTTTTCCTTATTAATACTTTTATGGTCTTAAACCTTCGATGCTGTAAATGCTGACACATGTAAAATATCTGAATAATAGCAGTGTGATGCTGGGTTTTCTTTTTAGCCATAAGTGTTTGAAGGACTTGAATGTTGGTGTGCTTCCATCACAAGATATCCTTATTCCCAATGTTGTCTGAATTACTGTGTATTGAATTCAGTAAAAAAGTCCCTATAGCTGAGGGTTATCAAAACATAAAGTGGTACTTAAGAAGCTCAAAAGAATTAAAATGTCAGGGCTAACTTTAATACTAGAAGGAAAAAGTTACTAATATAGGTTTCCTCCTGTGTTCTACAGTCTGTCCAGTGAAGATGCTGTGTGAGGCTGCTTTGAGATGCTAACAGGTATCTTGAACTTTTGGTTTTCCAGTGCAGCATCTCTGAGTAATATTTGCTGTAGGAAAAGACTAAAATCTTGATATTTTTTAAAAAGCATTTATTCACCTCTCCCCACAACCAGAACAAAACCCCAGCTGGTTTTATTTCCATAATTTCAGAGGTTTTCCTAAGTAGAAGTAAGTTTAGTTTGTCTTGTATCCTTAAAAATACATATAAATATATCATGATCATCTCTTCACAATTAAGTATGCTCCCATTATTGACATGCCCTCATCTCCACTGTCATTTTTATCACATCTAGCAGGAGAGCTCCAAATTAGTGTAAAATTGGGTTTCGTCATGCTTCAGCCAGCTAGTGTATCCAAATGGATGGATCTAAACACACTGAGGAAAAGCTCTGCTCCAGGAAGAGCAGTGGGAAAGAAATGAACCTGAATTAGTTTTGTACTTTAATTAAAATATCCTTGTGGACAGATCCAAAACTTATCAAATTGTTATATATAACATTTATTTTTTTTTAAACAGGAAAGTGTCTCCTCTAAAGGGAAAACAAGATTGGCTTTAGTAGCTAAAACAAATAGTGAGGAGGATGTTTATGGCATTTGTACAATGTGGCTACTATTTATTCTGGAAGCCCTTTCTAAAACTGGAGCTATCACATATATATATATTTGGAGTCACATCCAGCTTCTCCCATCCTGCAAAGAACATTTTTTTTTTCTTTTTTAAATCTATAACTGGATCCCAAATCTATTCCTTGAATGTGTTTTTAAAAAAAACAACACTTGAGATCTCATGCCAAATTAATTTCAGATGTTCCTGAATATTTAATGGAATTGGTCTTAGTCGTTAACTTTTAATCGATCCATTTGCAGAGCTCTATTAGAAACCCAGGAGCCAGCAGTGGTAATCTGTGACCTGAAAACTGATCACAGAAACTTGATGAAATTTCTCTGGCATTGTGGGCCTTCTTTTTATACTCTGATGTAAAGAGCTGAAGGAATTCATCCCTTCGCTGAGTGTTCAGCATCCTTTCCATCTCTGCACGCTGTGACTGTGTGCCCCCCCTAACGTAGTGACACCCTCCAGCCAGATTTCCTCCACAATCTGTCAATGTCATGGCTTCATGGCTGGCTGGCAGGGGTTTGCAAGAGAGTGCCATGGGTTATGCTTTTTCTCTCTCTGATAGCCTCAGCCTTTCCAAGAGAGCTGGGCTCTCCAGAGTCTGAATTCTGCATCCTGGCACATATTGCTACCAATAAGGCTATTGGTTCCAAGGCTGGAATTTCAGAGCTGTCTGACAGGAGTGTTGAGTGAATGTTAAATTGCTAGCAGCAGATTTCTACCCAAAAATAAACCTCAGATGGTCAAAATGCATTTAGATTTCTAATATCATTGAACAGTTTCATGACAATCAAAACACACTGGTCTATCTAAAACCTCTTCTGCTCTCTAGAAACTTCAGTGAAAATTGTAGGCATTAAATGTGCATTTTCAGCAGCTGTTCTTCTTAACTGTATCTTTAATCCAGCTCTTATTACTGCTACTGCAGTTACCTAGTCAAGTAACAGCCCTGAGAAATCTGGAGGTTAGCAGTGCTCTAACAAGTTTGTGAAATGCAAAGAACAATTTGCACAATGCAGCCCTAAAGACGATGTAATAGAGATCATCCTCCTTAATAGCCTGTTTAAATCCTTGACAACTTACAGTAGTAGATCACTTTCTTCTGAAGCCGAAGATTAACTTCTCCTGCATTGTAATTTTATAGGGAGAAGAAGTGGGTGACAGTTGGCGACACATCCCTAAGGATTTACAAATGGGTACCAGTAACAGAGCCTAAAGTCGATGATGTAAGTATTCTGCAGATGTCTTGCTTTTTTCAGGATGTAGACACTCATGCTTAGGGACAGTCAAAAGAAATAGACTCGCTGTTCTTTGAGCCTTAAAGCTAAGTCTGGTGTGGGTCTTGCAAGTGTTTGAATAGAAGAGCTCTAGGGAAACGCTGCTCTCTGCAGATGATGGCTCAGTGGGTGGCAGTCTGCCTGCAGTCAGCTTGGATCAAGTCTCAGATAACTGTTAAACAGGCGGCTCGAAACTGATTTTTGAAACCTTTCTCTAACATAATAACTGGGAGGCAGGGAGGGGAGGCTGAGGCAGAGATTACTTTCTGCCTGATGCTTTAAAGGCAAGTAGCTGGTTTGGAGCTGTGCAGAGAATGTGTTCATGTGTGCCTCACTGCTGTTTTGCTCAAAAATAGGTGCAAAACACTGAAGTAAAGTGCCGTGGTTTAAGCCCTGCTGAGCCCAGGACATAAGAGTAGGAAAATCCTGTGGGACTGAGAGCACTTTGTTATTAAGATGTCCAGCCCAAGCAATACAGCAGACATGATCCTATTTGTAACTTAGGTTTTCTCTTGACGTTTTGTCTGTGCATCCTATTTATGTTCTTAGTGTGCACTGTTCATGAGCCGTAATAAAGTCACGTAGCATAAAAATAAGTATAGAAATAAAAGTTGATAGGGCTTACAATTATTTTTTTTTCCAAATGAACATTGCTCTAATTTTGTAAGTTGAAATATTATTATAGAGAGAAAACTAACCCGTGGTACCACAGGAAATTAACGATACAATAGAAAATACATCCTAAGTTTGGTACTCCTTCCTTGGGCTGTCATGTGCTTTCACTTTATTTGAAATAGGAGTTAAGACCTATCCAGAAGAAAACTACTATGTTAATAAATGTGAAAAATGATGCTTTTTCAGACAAGTGTCATGATCTTGTCTTACTCAAAGGACAAATTCAAGACCTATGTTTGATTAGCATTGTTTAAACAGAGTTTGTTTCTTTCTGTACCTTTGGTTGTACCAGAGATTTCGGTGACTGTCAGAGTTGTGGTAAAGCTTCTTGTATTCTTCAATGCTCGAGCAGCATCTCTGTGAAGTAGCCCCTTAGGAACTGGGAAGCCCTTCCTGGTTCTGTAGAGAAACTTGCTTGTTCTTTACAGTCATCAAATGTTCTGTTTTGATTTTATAATAGATAGGGGAAGAAAGCTGTGTTTTCTATGTGTGAGAGAGAGAGATTTAGGATACTTAGGCTCACAGCTTCTCATAATTGTTTTCTCACAGTTAAGGCATGTGCATGATGGAACTTTTAAAATAGAGTTCTAGTGAATGTCTGGATGGAATTTTAAGGTGACTGGTACCCAAAGTCAGATTCTCTGTGAAGAAGAATGAGTTTATGTAATGGTCTTTATGTGCAGAGGTTAACTGTGTGTTTTGAGCCATCATCTTTAGGTTTAGGCTCCAGATTTGCTGAAACTGGGACACTTGTTCATGACCAGCTGCTTTAGTGTCCTGCAGCCACATTCTGTTTATGACAAGTAGAGGCCATTGGGCAGCTGCAGTTGTTGCATGTTTGATGTTATGAGGTTTCTGACTTTTAGCTCTGGAAGTTCTAAGTTCTCACAAATAAAACAAGTGCATCTGTTTGGAAAAGTAAATACCAGGTAGGAGTCATCTTGGTGGTTTAATTTTGCTGTGGACATCTTTTTATATCCGATTTCATCCACCTGTGAAGGAGCAGACACTACCTGCATTTTACTAGAATAGGAGAATGGGATCTTTTTTACACTTCATGTTTCAAATGGAAGTTGTCTTTGATTTCAGTGAACACAGATTACATTATTTCCCCCCTCACATGTTGTTCCTAAGACACTTTTGACATTTCTTTGAACTAGAATTAGCTGGGCTCTTTCCTCCTCCTAGTTTAGAAAGGCTGTTGTAGAACCTCACACTTTGATGCTTAACCCTTTCTAAGAAAACTTCTCAGCTGAAATTGCTCACAGTCATTTTCAGTATTTCTCTTGGTGCAAAAGTGTCCCTTTTACCTTTGGAAACAGAGAAACAAAACCACTAAACCTGAGAGAGATTATGTCCCTTCTGAACTTTCATTTTGCAAAGGTAAAAAAGTCTATGTGCTTTCACGGCTGTTTCACATACGAGGGAATAAAATCTGGCTTCTCTGAAGTAAAAAGACCCTTTAAAAATGAGCCTAATAATCTGATAAAATAGAGGGAAAAGTCTTCCAGCTATCACTTGTTGAATTTCTTCTGCAGTCTTAGACAATTTTTGGTTGTGGTTTTAGTTCCCTCCTTGGAGGACACTGTCCTTTCTGAACGGATGGGTTGCTGAGTGTTCTTCCTAGAGTCAGGCTTTGAGCTGTGCTCTC
>NW_009942353.1:1136-13823 GCF_000696875.1 Nestor notabilis | reverse complement strand
CTGCTGAAGCAGTCAGTGCAGCTGGCTCCTTGTGCTGTGAGACTGATTACATCACCTCTTCATTGGAAATGCTGCATCCCTCAGCAGAGGCAGATTTCCCACGTGATGGATGCCACTGTCTCCTCCTTTGTTTTAGTGCTTGCAGCCCATACTGTTGTTTGGTCATGAGCACGTTGTGACCTACTGTTCATGTAGGAGTGTCTTGCTTACGCGCGTTGTTTTAGGCCAGTCTGATTTTTCTTAACCCATCTGTTAGTTTTCATGAAGAAACAGCATTAGTTGTAGAGAAGGAGGAGGTCTCTGCAGTGTCGGTCACTGAGAAACAGGTAAAAAGCTGTCTCTGTAGTGTTGGAATTTACATCTGGTATCATTCCTGTTGTGCATGCGCACGTATCGTCTGAGTGTATTCTGCAAGCTTTCTGATATGGAAAGGAGAGTGTATTGAGTTTTGTAGTGGTGTGTTGATATGCATAAGCCATACAGAGAGCAGAGCTACGAGCTCAGAAGTAGGGTGGTCTCACAAATCTTAGCCCTGCCTCTGAGCAGCAACGTTCTTCCCTTCTGGTGTAGCAGAGGTTCTCTTGACCTTGCTTTTGGAGCTCTTTTGACTGAGTACAAAGTTAGCAGCCAGCACTTGCCAAGTTCCCCAACTCATTCTGAGCAAGCCAGTTAATCATCATGCCTCAGATTCTCCATTTGTAGAATGAGGGGTATTATGGATAACTTTTGTACTTTTAACAAAAATTGTGCAGTTGTTTGAAGATGACAGACCTAGAATCATTTAGGTTGGAAAAGACCTTTAAGATCACGTTTAAGTGCTAACTGCTACTAGAATTTATAGATAAAAACCTGAATATCCTAGTGTTTTGTGTCATGAATTAGAAAAGCAGCCCTGCAGTTACTGGGACTAATACATTATTGATAATGTCAATTATTATTGCATTGGCTTTATTTTTCACTTGGACTTGTGAAATACTTATAGAAGTAATGAGTGGAAAGGGTTTTTATATTGCAACATGGATTTCTCTTCATGGTAATAGTCTAATTTGGTTGTGGTGTCCTTCATTTTTCAGAAAAATAAGAATAAGAAAAAAGGCAAAGATGAAAAATGTGGCTCTGAAGTGACCACTCCAGAGAACAGCTCCTCTCCAGGGATGATGGACATGCATGGTGAGTGGGAGGTCAGCCCCAATCACCCTATTACACAGCTATAAGCCAACAGTGTCAGATTCTCCGTTGCTCAGATGTATGGATGGAATAGTTGAGTCAGTGAAAACAGCATCAGATACTCATTTGGTACCTTGGAGCTCTCTTCTGTGGATGTACTAACAGTTGTTTAAATGCCATTTTCATTTTGGCTGTGTGTGGGGAAAAATTATTAGTGGACCTAAAAATGGAGTATCTACCATTCAAAATACTACACGTGTGTGAAGTAGTAACTTTTGAGTTTGCTGCTTGAAGAACCAAAAGACCCTCAAAGCCTCAGTGGCACCTACTATCATTTGTGCAGGTTTTGTACTTTTTAACTCTATAGGTGATTCAGGTCAAAAGAATTCTGCAAGAGCCAAGAAAGCGAGGTCTGGTTCTGTGGTGTCTTCCTCCTGCTTCAGCTTGAGGAAATGAGTGGGTTAAGAAAACAGTGGCTTTTTGCTTGATAGTCTGGCACTATTAGGTCAGTTTTTTAAAGTGTGGACTGTTGAGTGTTAACCTGGTGTTTATGACAGTGGAGCTTGCACAGCTCAGCTCTGTTTCAGTTTTTACCTTCTAGGTGTTTGGATAACAATTCTGGCTGAGAATGCCATATTTGAGCTGATGAGAGGGGATCACTTTTTAGTGGGTTGTAAATTTTTCATTTCAGTTTTATTTGCATTTGTATTGCCCCCTGGTTGGTTTTTGCAGTGTTCACAGCAAGTGTGGCCTTGCAGCTAAAGGATTGAGCAGGATATTTGCAGATCTGGGTTAATTTTTCACCTGTTCCAAACTTTGTAGCTTTTGCATTGGTCAGATCATTTAATTTTGTGAAGTCTTGTTTTTTTACCTTCAGGGAACAATTCAAAAACAGCTCCTCTGACCGTTGTAGTGATGAGTGTTTGTGACCTGCAGCATGAACACTTCATTAGCCCCATGTTATACAGATCATTTAATTTTGTGAAGTCTTGTTTTTTTACCTTCAGGGAACAATTCAAAAACAGCTCCTCTGACTGTTGTAGTGATGAGTGTGACCTGCAGCATGAACACTTCACTAGCCTCATGTTATATGAGCTATAAAAATGAGGCTGTTGCTTCACTTGATCGTTTTACTCATATTACAAAGTTTTGTGTTCTTCTGGACAAGATCAGAGTAAACCACTCATTTTTAGTGTATAATATTAGTTGGAGCAGTTTGAAGTTCTCTGATTTTTAATAACTGATGGAAAACTTCTGTACTGCAGCATAAGCTGGAGGAGCAGATTGTGGTGGTGTGGAAAAAAGTTAGATGTAGTGTTAGTCTAAATGCTTGGACTGGCTCCCCAACAAGCTAAGACTGTGTTAGCAGGGGATAATAGAGGGAAATACAGGATAGCAGGGGATAATACAGGGAAAATATGTAAGAATTCAGGAGTGCTTTTTATCTTGTCACATTAGACTTTCTTGGTTTTAACTCTTTTGTTAACAGATGACAACAGCAACCAGAGTTCAATAGCTGATGCTTCTCCAATAAAACAAGAGAACAGTAGTAATTCAAGTCCAGCACCAGAACAGAACTTGGCAACACAAGCAGACGGCACTGAAGTCAAGTCTGACGAAACTCAGGCAGAAGCAAAAGAGCAGCCTGGTTCAGAAGGTAAGCTGAAAAGACCAGCTTCAACCAAACAACCACCATTATCCTTTAGTGTATCATTTATTTGCTTAATCCATTTTAAGAACGGAGTCATAACGATTTGAAAGATGGTTTCTGAATTCTCAATGATGTGAAAACTGGTTTTAATCTCTCTGGTTTACTGGTGATCCTTTCATACAACTGGAAGGGTCAGATTGACATCAGGGTCTTTTCAGAGATGAAACAAACAAAATATTTGGTTCATCGTTGTCATAGTCTCAGTCTTGAAAGAGGAAATAAAATAATCTTTGAAATGGCTGCTCCTGTAATCACACAGATCTGAGAAACTATTACTTTTGTAGATCTGGGAATGTTCATTATCTAGCGTGACAGTAAAATAGAGGTGAGATACTTTGAAATGACTCTTTTAATTGTGTAAACTCGAATGTAATTGCTTTTAACCCTGCTAATTATTTATTCAAAAGTTAGCTCTGAATCATGTCCTAATTTTCTAAAAGCATTACAAGATTGTTCTGCTGTTGTGCACAGATTAAAAATACATGTGGGTTAAGAGACTGTTCTGAACCTCATTCTTCAAATGGTTTTTTGGGTAATTGAAACATGCTCTTTATTTATATTCTTGGGAAAATAACTTTCTTCATCCTATTATAACAGATAAAAGATGTCCTTAACACCATTCTAATGATTTGGTTGCAGAATTCTTCCCGTAGCAAAGCAATTAAATTATGCCCTCCTGATTTAGTTCTTAGCTCAGTAGAGCCAGTAACCAATTTAAATTTAGGGCTTTTATCTTGGTGGTAGCAGGGGATGGGTTGTGTTCAGTGTTGTCATTGTTAATTGGGGTTAAAATTTGACAACTGGAATTGCAATAAATCAGAGCACCATATCCTGCAAATTAAAACTCACGGAGCAGATTTGGTCACGTAAACAGAAAGGATTTTCTCTTAGGTCTAATACTGTCTGAACGTGCCCGTGTGAAGTTGTTACATGGCACATGTGCTCCTCTGACTGAATTTAGGTTTGGGAAAATCATAGCAAGGTCTGGATTAGTTCCAGTGCCGGTTACTGTGGAATGAAAGGGAGAAGTAATGGAAGAAAATCCTTGTTACTGATGTGGGGTTTTTTTATTGGTCATATGCTGTGTTTAAAAAAACCCCCAAACCCTGAGTAATTACTTACCTACCAAAGTGTTATATCCATCAAAGCCCTGGGATTGTGACATCATTCAACTGAATAGGGCTTGTGATCTTGTACATCTGTCTCATGTTACTACACTGCAATCAGGGAGGTCCCTTAGAGCTAGGGGACAGTTTGAGTGCTCAGAAATGCCTATTGTGGGTTTCTTAAAGAAAACAAGTGCATTCAGAACATTTTACTGTGTAAACAAGTCATTGCAGGCATCAGAATCACTCAGGGCTTGGCAGTTTGAAGTCTGGATCCCCTTGCCCAAAGGTCAGCAGCAGCGAGTGGTAGCTGTCTGTAGCAACCAGAAGAGAACAGGGCTGCTCTGAGCTGCCCGTTGTGGAAGTTGCTTTAGGTCTGTTTTTGTCACAGGCAGACAGGCACATCACAGGGTGCTCCTTAGCCCAAGTTGCAGCGTATGCTGGGGTGTGCACAGCAGATACTGGAATTCCTTCTGACCCTCGGGACTTGTTTCTTCATCAGTATGAACAAGCTTTTCTGGTGAGACATGGAAAGGAAGATGATTCTCTCTGAGTTTGCTGAATGTGATCTTTGAGACTGTTCATCTCTCTATCTTGAATTCAGTCAGGGGAACTTTCAGAAATGCTTGTGATGCTTTTTATACAGTACACCACAAAAATACCCATTGGTTGCTGGTTAATGCATCTTCACTAACCAGTGTTGTCCAAATAAATTCAATCTTGCATTTCTTGTTTCTTGGGTTAGGGACTTTATGAAACTTGACTCCATGCCTGCTTCTGAGTATTCAAGTCAAAAAGGATTTTTAAATGAGGTGAAAGAAAGAATGGGTTCAGTCCTTACACTGTTCTTGCTGTGGGCACTGAAGGAAACACAACTGACCTTTTACAGTCAAAAGGGTTTGGTTTTCTGTGGTGTCTTTGTTTGTTTGTTTGGGGTTTTTTGTGGAGTCTCTGCTTCCGGACATACTGTGTCAACACTTCCAGGGATCTTGAAAATGTAAAGACATCTTAAGTGTCCCTGTGTCCTCTTCAAGTGAATGGGTGCTTTAACCCTGAGTACGCTTTAAGTCTTGCTTTAAGAGAGAGAGTTTCAAACAAACAAACCCCAAATAAGTAAAGAATAAATTAAAAACCCCAAGCAAACAACAAACAGGGAAATTGGAAGCAGGGAAGAGCTGCAACAAGCTGGAAGACTCCACGAGTATGCACCAGAATTAAAAACTCTACAACCTTAGTGGTTAAGCTAGTTACATTCCTAAATTTTATCTTAAAAGTAGTATCAAGAAGAAAGTGGATTGCAAATATATGTCTGAATTTCAGTTCGGGTAAGTATTCTCTCTCCTTAGCTATGCAGTTTTAGATCCGTTAGTTACCACCATCAACACCTTTTTGTAGCTGCTGGTTTGAAGCAAGTTTCCTTGTGGTCAGCCCCTTTGCAAAGTTGGTGTGGGAACTTGTTTGCTACTAGCAGTGACACGGGTCTATGTTAGTGGGTGTGCGGGAGCTTAGCTCCCTCTAGGGACTGCGTCCAGCAGTTGTGTGTTGCCAGCAGCAGGAAGGCAAAGGTCTTCTGGAGCTTGAGCTTCATTCATTATATTCATGAGCAGTTGTTGTGTATGTTATCGTTAATGGTTACACGTGGGTGAAATGTATGTGTTTGGGATGTTGCTATTGAGAAGCCATCCTAAAAGCTCCCACTTTAATTTATTTGTTTAAAATTATTTCTTGCCATTTCAGATACCTCTGATGAACAGAATTCACAGTCTTCAATGGAAAATTCCATGAATAGTTCAGAGAAAGCAGAAATCCAGTCCTCTGGAGAAAATGATATAATTACAGAGGCATCTAAAAACTCTCAGGTAACTTTATGCGCAAAAGCCCGATTACTGGGAATTTGGAAAAGAGTATTTTTACTAAAAAGCAAATGTAAGGAGGCCAGTTCTGTATTTAGACTCATTTCCAAAGGTGAGGGCTGTAAAGCAGCTGTGGAGTATGAAATGGGCAGGTATCTGCTTTTGTGGCTCATTGGATTAGCTTCTTGCATTTCACATGATTTGAACAGCAAGACTGGATTGGTCTGGTTTACTTTTCAGTTTCCTAAACCAGTCTGTGTTACTTTTGTAAGGGAATATTAAAAGTTAATGGTAATAAATGGCTTGGACCTAACCTACTGGACAGGCCCCTCTGAGGACCATTCAGAAGTAAAATACCTTCTATAAAGGTAAATGCATACAGCAGTGAGGGAAGTTAATTTTGGTGGGTGAGATGCTTGGATGTTCACTCACTGCTCTGCTGGAAAATTCTGGGTGGGTGGGAGGAAGGAATTATCCTTGAGTTGTCCTCCTCACCCTGAGACCCTCAGGCAGAGCACTGCTCGGTCCATTGGCTTCCCTTGGGGACGGGTGGTTTGTTTCAGTGCACACCTCACACCTTCCAAACCTTGCGTGTTCTGTCCTGTAAAGATTGTTTTGGCTACAGCAGGAGAAAATCCATGTGCGCTTGGTGCGGGTTGTGCTCGAGTGTGGAGCTGAGGGAAGGCTGGGTATAACCATGCATCAAGGCTCTTGCTTGGAATATTCACTGTGGTTTTTAGCCCGGAACTAGAATTTTGCCCTTTGTCTGTAGACGACAAGAAGTGTAAAGATGTTTGAGGTAAGATGTAAATAGAGGAGTGGCTTCAGGAAGCAAATGCACTTGGTCATGTCATTTCTTGCATCCCGGGATGCTTTGTGCTTTATAAATGCCACACCAGGGAATTTGTTCTTGCTTTTTGTTTGCTTTATGGTGCCTGAAATTCAGTGCAATGATAACATGGTTGTTTTTCTTTTCCCCCTCATTAAGGACTCTGAAGGAGTGCCACCTTCTAAAAAGATGAAAGTAGAGGCTTCCCAACAAAATGTTGAAGAGATTTAGACTATAGATTTTTCTGGTCAGTTCTTATGTAAGGTACATCAGTGGGCTTAATTATAGAACAACCTTACTTAAGCATCTTCTCTTGGATGAGGACAGAACTCCTAACTTTTCAAGTTACCAAGCAAAAATCCAAGAAAGCCTAACAAAGGTTTAACTTCTCAGACACTGAAAACTTTCTTCCTGTGAAACAAACATTGAGAACTTTTAAGTTACTGTCTCTGAAATGGTTGGAGTAAACAACTCAGGAGGGGTCTACGCACTGTTTCTAAAGTCAAAATTACAATTATGTTGCTGCTGTATTATTTTTTTTTTTGTTTTTCATTTCTCTATTTAACAATGTAAGATATTTAAGGATGGTACAGGTCAGGTATTAGCTTTCATGTGAAGTTCATTGTTCTGGCGTGACGTCTGCTTTTGTTTTGTGCCTTGTGTTCTGAAAACAGTGCTAACTTTTAAAGAAGTTGTTTTGCAACTGTCTCCTTTGCAAAGTGGCCTATGTTTGTATAATGCCATGGAGTAAGGCTTTTTCTCTTTTCTTTTCCTTTTCTGTTTGGGGTTTTTGTTTTGTTGTTAATTTTTAAATCCCTGGTGCTTCAATTTTTAATACAGGTCAGGAAGCCATTTTCACTCTTGGAGTCCAAGGAGAAAAAGGAGCTTGATATTTTATTTTAGCAGCTATAGTGGAGATCTTTTATGAATGCATGGCATTCGCAACTGTAAATTTGGTCTTCTAAGTACTTAACTTCATCAGAAGTTAACATGATCTGTTTACCATTTATAGTCCAGATCTGAATATATACTATAACACAGCAGTTAAAATACTTACGTATTAGGTCCAGATCTCTGTACTGGGTACAACTTGCTTTACACAAAAGTTCCACTATGTACATAAATAGGATCAAAGGGATTAATGCACAGTGAATTTATTTTCAATTGGTCTTTTTTGATATCATGTTTTCACTGAACTGGATGTCACTGTACTGTTTCTGTATAAGATGTTTACTTCTATGTTCCAGGTTAATACTGTATTCGGGGGTTCTTTTTCCTTTCAGCAAGTCTTGTAAATAAGCCTTGTTGTTTCCATAGTCCCTACATCACTGTTAGGTTCTTCCTAACATTGGAAAAGGTTCTTCCATTTCCGGTGATGCTGAAGCGTGCTAACATGAAACTTCACGGGCGGGCATGAAGTATGTGCAGCTCCCTTCAAATTGGTGGCATGCAGAGGTGCAAAACCATCTGCATCAGGTCACAAGGGCCTGATCTTACAGTGGGCTTTGTGCTTCCAGGCTGAGCTTCCAGTTAGAAATACCTGGTGTTGCTGGGAACCACTTATTTCTTCCTTCGGTGCACACACATGCACGTACACACAGAGGGATGTACACACGTGTCGCTGCATCAGGCCCCGAGTCTGTCTTCACTTTGTGTGGGAGATGGAACTTGTCATTTAAAATACGATCTCACAGCTATGAAAACGGTTTATAGTTTGTAAGCTAAGAACTGTAAATACTTTTTTAAATGGGGAGGGGGAAAAAAACATTGCTTCCAGTTGATACACTTTGAGAATTAGCTCTTCATTAAGCTTATTTAGTTCTGAGTTCTCCAATAGTGAAAATGGCTTGTACTTAGACTACTGTTGCGTTTGCAGTTACCACTTTATTATGAGAAACAATAAGGGAATGGGGGGAGGGAATAGAGGGAGGGTGGAGTGGGGAGCCAATACTGACCTTCCGTAAGATGTTTGTAGGATTGAACTCCAAATAACGTCTGACACTCAGTTCCAGAACTCTTCCTTTCTGTTGAAATAAAACCTTTTGAATTTTAACTGAATAAAAATTTGATTGCAAATCACTCATGAAAGCAGTGTGCTCCCTAATAAGTTTTTGGGATTTCTGGTCTGATCATGAAGTCCATTAACATTCTGACAATAAGGAAATGAGGAGCCAAAAAAAAACCCCCTATATTTGCACAATATATGCAATGAAACAGTAGAATTCTCTCTTGAATTGTGTGTATGCCTAAAATGTGGATAACTGGTCAGTGACGATTGATTTGTATGTATATTGCATTCAGATTTAAGTGATATTTTGTGAGAAGTTCTATTGATATATTAAATGGGCAAATCTAGAAAGATTCAAACTTAAAAATATTTTTGCTTTACTAACTTTCTGTTGTTTTTAATGCTAAAACAAGACGAGTCTGATGCCACCTCTGACACTAGTCATGTTAACTAACCCCGGTCTTCAGGTGCATCGCAGCAAGTTTTTAACTTTAATTTTGTAGACGTTTCCAAGGGAGTAAATAGACTTTTCATTTAGAAACTAATTCCTGTACTTTAGGAAGAAATAAAATATATAAATAGCACTAAAAATACCTCAAATTTTTCATTAGGTAGAAGCATTTATTGGCATTATTGACATCAACAGGTTTAATTATCAACTTCCTTTTCTCTCCTGTGGCTTCTGCTCAGAACTGTTTGTTGTTCTGTGGCTTACAAGACAAGGCATCATAACCATATTTATTCCTAGAGGCTTTATTTCTAAAATAGTAATGTTTTATTTACAGCTTATACAGAATACATTCAGAACTGTTCTTTTTTTTTTTAAACCAGAGATTCTAGTGACAACAGACAACTGAACAAGCAGATAGATTTGGGTTCCTTAGACCCGTTATTGTCAGTCTCTGAGGGAAGAGACTTTGACATTATCTGGTATGAAGAAATCCAAAATAGTGTATAAGACTGTTATTAGTCTTTTTTTGAAGTGCCTGATAACATTTATGGGCCAACGGATGTGATTAAACACATTTTAATGCCAGAAAGTACAGATGGGACCAAACCAGAACATCAAATCAACCTGAGATTTGAAACCAGATTTAAATCCAGCTTGTTTTGGTTTGGACCTATCTCTACCAGAAACTTGTTTTATGAACTCACTGTAAAAGGGTTTATTGAAAGCATTGAGACGTGGAGCAGAAGGAGAGATGTAATTTTCTTCACGATGACTGAAAGTTCTCATACAGCTAACGTTTTAGAAATAGTGCAAATATCAAGAAGTGCTTCCTTGCTACAATGCTGAATGTTGGAGCTTCAGTTACAAATAAATACAAAATAAATTAAAAAAAAAAAAGAAAAAAAAAAGGAAAGAAAAAATAAAAGACAAAAAAAGAAACTAGAAGCAAGCAAGTGAATTAGCTGAGTCTGTGGAACACGTGGGAAGGCCTTCCGAATAAGCGATTTACTCAGCCAAACATTTTATAGCAGAACTATTCCTTGGAATTTTTATGCTTGGGAAAGTAGTTGTTAAACATTCCAAAAAGTGCTGGCACTTAACAAAACAACAAAAAAAAATCAACAAGGCAGTCTAAAATACTGGTTTTGGGTGGCTCTCTTCATACATAAACATTGTCATGTTTTGGAATGTTCTTTCTATCTAAGGGCCTGTTAGAAGGTGTAAAGAATTTTGTTTTCTTCAATACCTAATCGTTTTCCATCTTATGATTTGTGTGTGTGTGTGTTGTACAGCAGTATAATTTTTCACTTATTTATTCCATCGGTAGTTATGGTTTGTACAATGTACAATGGTTTCATTTCTGAAATAAAATAAAAAATCACAACATGAACGCTGCGTGAATAATTTTTATCAAGAAACTGCACTTCAAGTTTTCTTTTCTCAATTCACAATAAATTTCTGGTTTTCTAAATTGTATTTTTAAATGTGCATTCTATGGCGGTGTCTCATTCGGTAACGTGTGAAATGATTCACCTTTGAGTAGACCAGAGATCTGAGAGGGGTGGGGACAGTTTGTTGTAACACATAAATATGGCCAATGTAATTACAGCAACCTGCAGGATAACTTGGTAATTTAAGGTGCTTGGTACTTGGCTAATGTGTTGTGGTAAGTTAAATTGGAGGGAGGAGAGCACGGTATGGAAACACGCTTCAGTTTGGAAACATGCCCAAAGCCTGATGCTGGCAAGGGTAGAACTCCTGAAGGGTTTTGGAAAGATTCTTTACGTTCAAGATGGATATAAATGTCCAGCTTATTTTTAGTGTTTGATGTGCTCTGTCCCAAAGTAGCCTGTGGTTTCACGGACAGCTGAACTGGTCTGCTGGCTCACCCCTACCACAAGGGCGAGCCGCAGCCAGCTTGCCAGCTCCCAGCTCGGTTTTGTTGCCTCCCTCGCGTTCACTGGGGTGCTCATTGCATCCTCTCATCAACCACTTAAATTCGTTAACCTGGGAAGAAAAGCGCTCATTTTAGGGGTTTTTCTTCTCTGGATCGGTATAGCAGGAATTGTGTATAGGGAGGAACTGGAGAGAGAGAGAAAAGAACAGGTAGAAACAAGGATGTAATTCAAGATGGGTCCCAGAAGTAAAGGCCTCTGAACAGGTAAGGTTTGTGCTGGTAAAGTGTGGAGGAGCGAGCAACAGCGTAGCCTCGGTGCAGGGCATGGCTCTGGAGGTTGGCCCTGTGGTTTGCCTGGGAGCAGGAAGGGCAGGGGAGCCAGCGGGATGGTGAGGGATGGCTGGACTCCAGCGCCTGCAATCAGCCCCACAGCCAGGCTGTGAGTAAGATCCCTTCAGCTCTTGTGCCTCATCAAAATGGGAATGCTTATCTTCCTGTCTGTAGATCTAGGAGGGTAATCTCTTACCGCTAAGTGTTGTGGAGTACACTGCGGGTATATTTTTAAACAGCTTGACTTGTCTGTTCAGTGTGTGTTACAGCTGAATTCTGAGCTGGTAAATAGCTGTCTCCTCCTGTGCTAAAAGCCTGTGCTGTTGAAGGAACATCATCAGAAGATGGTGGCCTATGTTTCACCTTGCACTGCAGATTGCTGAAAAGAAACAGTAAGGAAGAAAACATACTTAAAAGATGCCGCTGTGGCCCCTTAGTGTTTCCCTGTGCCTCTTGGAATTCCTTATTGTGGAGGAGGAGAGAATAGCTGGGAGCCTTGACCTGTTGCTGATTACCTAAATGCTGCTCTTAAAAAGGCAAGCCAAGACGTCTGTCTTGAAAATAACTGGATTTATTTTAAGGGATGCCTCTTCCCTTGCACCTGCAGTCTTTACACCAGGGAGGCTAGAGGAGAAAGCCCTGAACGGCATCAAATCTTACTGCTTAACACTGCTACCCCTGTTCTAAATGATGGTTTGGTGTACTGCTAACTGCTTAGAAAAATGCAGTGCTCCCTAGTGACTTTATTTTAACAAGTCACCCTCCTTTTCAGAGAGGAAGAAGCAAGTCTGGCTTGCTTATAATTTTGTGAGGTACATGTATAGTCTGTTGTCATGGAAGTTCTATATCCAGGGTGTTAGTGATGTGTGATTGGGATTTTCTTCTTTTTTTAGTTCAGGTTTAGTTCTTAACAAAACACATGCAAGATTTAAAATAGATATTGTAGAACTATGGCTGTTGTTTTGAAATGTTTTCATTTTTTGTGCTTCAAGTACTCCCATCAGAATGCCTTGCGGGGAGGTAGCGTTGCTTTGAGTCTTTGGGTTTTTTGGATCAACTTTACTATAAAGTAGGAATAACCAGCTTTGAAGCTAAATATGTCTGTGGCCTTTTGTGAAGAATTTTAGCCCTATGTGATGCTGACTAAGAGCTGCATGTTAGTCTTGAGTTTTAAGGATTTCTAACAGAGCCCTCACATGGTATGACCATGCCTTACTGCTCCTTTCATGTGTGGGCAAGTATTTGACCTACCACTCCTCCCCTAAACCCAGTGATCCCTCTTGGTTTCATGCTCTCTAATGGAAAATATTAGATCACTGCAAGGGCATAACTGTG
>NW_009942353.1:0-1105 GCF_000696875.1 Nestor notabilis | reverse complement strand
ATGCCTCTTCCCCCCGAGCCCAAAACTTGCTATTTGTCTCGAGTTTTCCTTGAGTTTATTCCTAGTTTTACAAAGCAGAAAAAGTAGCACCTGGCAATTTAATGTGTGTTTTGTTCGGGTTTTTTCCTTCTTGAGGATGACTGTGTAGAAGAGTCTGTTTTTTGCTTTCGATGCCCTAGAACTGAGAGAATATAAGCAACGTAGTATAGACGATCTGGAGTATGCCGTCGAGAGCACGGTTGCTCTCCTGGTGGTGGAGGTTTGCTCTGCACGGTAAGCAGAGATCTTTCCTCCTGACTATACATATATACATGTGGGGTTTTGTGTTGTCAGCTGCTCTTCCATCCCCAGAGTAACACATGTAGTGTCGCTGTGCTTGCGTGGTGACTTACAGGATCCATTGCTTCCTTTATGCTTCTGAGAAGGATGAAATCTGATCTTTGCTTTCCCTGTGCAGGCTTCACGCACGTACGAGCAGGTACAAGGGGTAGGTAGGTGTGAGCACCAGGCTGGCAGTAGCAGCTCTCTCCTGGCCTCTTCTCTGTAGTTGCAGGCTGCTGCTGGGAAATAAGAAGCAATTTACTGTCTTAGTTTAAATCCATTAAGTATTTCCAGCGCCATCGCTGTTATCAACATGCTTCGGCCAGTTCTGGGCTGCCCTCTCCATCTTCGTGTTCATTAGGAGTCCCTTAAGTTTAGGAATGGTTTTCCGAAGCCCCTTGGCTGGATGGCAGTGCCATGCTGGAGCCTTTAAACCTGCAGCCCCGGCGACGAGCGGGGCTGCACCTTTGAGCAACAGGGACAGGACAGCAGTAGCGTGATGCCTCACGGTGACTTGAGGTGCAAGGGGAAGGCTGAAACATGGTGTCCCTCGTGGCGAAGAGCCCATCTGGTTGTGTGTGACAGGAGGCGGGATGCTCCTGCCCTTTCCTCCCGTAACCGAAGGGCAGCGGCGTGAGGTGGAGTGGTCCCAGGGGCCGCCGTGAGGGAAAGCGACCTCCAGGGCCATGGCGGGCTCAGCTTCCACTGAGGGAAATGGCCCTCCGGGGTGGGTGGCGGTGGCCCGGGGCGCTCCCTGAGGGGACGCTGCCTCCGGGGCGCCGAG
>NW_009942352.1:29474-41330 GCF_000696875.1 Nestor notabilis | reverse complement strand
GAGGCGCAACTTGACGTGAGGGTGGAGCCCAGGGGTATTGCTGACAGTCCGAGCTCTAGTTTTAGTTGTTCTGAGGTAATTTCTTCCTTGTAAATGATTTCCGAGCTATGCTGGTGTCTCGGGGAAGTAAGCCTGTGCTAGCTCAAAATGAATCATGGGTTTTTGCAAAGCTTTTGGGTTAAACACCGCTGAAGTACAATACTAACGGCTTTCTGCAGTGCTAACATCAGCATAAGGTGTGGAGAGAAACTTTCTGAAATACAGCAGTCACATGTGATTATGTGAGTATAAACCTTGTTACTGTCAAATTGATCAACGTGAGGTTTAGAAAGTTCAGCTGGATAAGAGTGTGTCAGAATAAGACCTAATATTAAAGGCTGCTGCTTGGTGTGTAGATCAGAGTCGTGAAATAGTGTGTTCTAATCACTGCTAAGGTTAAAAATGCAGTTTTTTTAAAAGGGAAGCTTGCTTAACCTTGTCCAAGATCTAATTAGCTGCCTTTGTGTTTCAGGCGTAGCACTGTCCATTTTGTATTAAACAAGAATCCTGTCAGTATGAGCTGGGCTGTGGAGGAGTGGAAAGAAGGCATCTCCCCTAGAGTCCTTCAGAAGATTCATGAGCTGGAAAGTCAAGTGGACAAGCTTAGAAAGGAGCGTCAGCAAAGACAGTTCCAGTTAGAGTCTTTGGAGGCAGCTTTGCAAAAACAGAAACAGAAGGTAACAGGGGCACTGTGGTCATTTCCCTAAAATGCCATTCTCTGTGCCAAACACAAATACAAATTTTTTATCTGGTTGTCTTTAGGGGGTGGGTTAGTGGCTTGTTTATTCCCACTGACTGGAAAGGTAACATAAAAGTATAATATAAACTGCTTATATTCATCCTCATAGTCTCCCTTCTGTTTAGTTCTCATTGATTGTTAATAGAATTCCTGCCTCCTATCTGTGTTCGGCGTGATCGTCCATCCTAGAATCATAGAATGGTTTGGGTTGGAAAGGACCTTAAGATCATCTAGTTCCAACCCCCCTGCCATGGGCAGGTACATCACACACTAAGCCATGTCACCCAAGGCTCTTTCCAACCTGCCCTTGAATGTTGCTGGATGGGGCAGCCACAGCTTCTCTGGGCAACCCATTCCAGGGCCTCGCCACCCTCACAGTACAGAACTTCTTCCTTGTATCTAACCTGAACTTCCCCTGGTTCAGTTTGAACCCATCATCCCTTGTCCTGTCGCTCCAGTCCCTGATGCAGAGTCCCTCCGCAGCATCCTCGTAGGCCCCCTTCAGACACTGGAAGCTGCTCTGAGGTCTCCAGCAGCTTCTCTTCTCCAGGCTGAGCAGCCTCAATGTTCTCAGCCTGTCTCCATATGGGAGGTGCTGCAGCCCCTGATCATCCTCATGGCCTCCTCTGGACTTGCTTCAGCAGCTCCATGTCCTCCTTATGCTGAGGACACCAGAACTGTACACAGTACATAACACAAAGGGCTGTGCTCAAACAGGAGTGCTTTAAGACTCAGAAGCAGTAGCTAATACTTCTTTCAACCAGAAGAATAATGTTGTGCAAAGCTGTAGCCTGAGTGTGCCTGTCCCTCAGAACCTGGAGGGGAAGAGGATGTCTACTGCTGGACTCTATTTCCAGTTTCAAAGCTGTGACTCTTGATAATCATTGTGCATTCTTTGTTGAATCAAGGTATTCTGATCGCTGAAGTTGATAGGCTGGAAAGAGAAGTGAGATGGTCAATGTGGATTAGCAAACTAGTGGGGATTATTAGTATTTAAGGATTGATTCATTTTTCTCAGAGCTTGTCTAGTCAATAAGTAGCAATTGTTAATGTCACTGAGCTGAATTGCAGGAGATGTGGTTTTGTTCACACCCAAGAATATTTAAATAATGTGTATAGCTGAGGTTTTGGTGCTGTCGGGATTTTGAAATGCTAGGGAAAAAATGGCAGTATGTAAACTTTGTGTTATTAAAATAATAGAAGTGTAGAGATTACTCGAGATTTTTATTTTTTTTTTTTTTAAATGGTCTATATTCCAACTAGGTTGAAAATGAAAAAAATGAAGCTGCATCATTAAAAAGAGAGAACCAGAGCTTGATGGAATTGTGTGATAGTCTTGAGAAAGCAAAGCAGAAAATATCACATGATCTTCAAGTGAAAGAATCTCAAGTTAACATTCAGTCAGGGCAGCTGAATTCCAGCAAGAAAGACATAGAAAGGCTAGAACAAGAACTGAAAAGGTAAGGACTTGCTCTATGTCTCTAACCCCTATATAACAGTTATTTTCTTGTTTTATTCATTTAGTGTATCCTTCATGGGATTTTAGTTTCTTTTCATCTCATACTTAATTCAGATTTTGTGACAGAAGTCTCAAAACATGGACTTGTTTTTACATACACACATGCACATATGGACTGCTACATAAATCTGTGTGCCACTTGAAGCAGTGAATACCTACAGTTCCTCCTTAATTTGGGGGAATTCTGCAGGATCATGTGAGAACTGTCTATGATCTTAAACAACAACAAAACAGCTAACACAGCTGAGTCACTTGGCAAAGGTAAACTGCAAAGAGCTTGGAGCTGCTCAGAAAGTACGTGGGCAATTCGGTCTGTAAGATCAAGTCTACCAACAAAATACTACTGGAATGAGACATGAATGTCCATTGGAGTAGAAGGGGAAGCTGCCAAAAGCAGTGACTGAATCACTGGATCCAGTTGCTTTGGTGAAGAAGAGCTTAATTCAAACACCTCAACTTACAAACACTGTTATTACCGAGACAGTATGTGTGTACTGTCTGTAGAGGTGGAATGCAAGTAATAAATCTTCTGTAACGCAGACGCATGTAAAATCCTTCATCTGAGGGTGCTACACAAATGGCACAGTTGCCCATAGTGAAGTGAATGTTCTCTGTTAAACTTGCTCTTGTACTAGAGGCACCCCCTGCTCTTGAATAAAAGTATTCTGAGATGTTGTGTGGATCAGTCAAGCTGGGTATTCTGCTTATGCAATAAACTGTTGTGCTGGTACTAGTAGTGCAGAAGTACTGTCACAGGGAGGGGTTAGTGTGAGACCAGCTTTCTTAAGGGTTTGGTTTAGTTGTTTTGGGGTGTGTTGTTGGGGTTTTTTTGTTTGTTTTTGTGGGGGTTTGTTTGTTTTTTGGTTTTTGGTTTTTTTTTTCTATCATGGCCTGGAATACATCTACTTCCTTTCAGTTTTGGATGGAATGCCTCATTCCATCCAAATAGAAACAAAAAAAGAAGTGTGTTATCTTTGTGGGGTTTTGTTTGTTTGCTTGCCTTCCCTTTGTTTCCCCCTTCCCACCCTCACCCCCCTTTTGGGAAAACTAGAGATAGTTGAAGTATTTAGGTATTTGACTGCTGTGATAAGATTCTAAATTTCAAGAAAACAATTTGGCATTTAGAAACACCAGCTTTTGTGTAAGGAGTTGCTAAGATCCGTCAAAGAATCTAGTGAGATTCAGCAGGGCTTGATAGAACCATGTATGTTTTTTTTATCATGTCAAATGCTGGGCCAGGGAAGCTGCAGGCTAAGGGTGTGTATTCCATTCATCCATTCCCAAAATTAAGTCCAGTTTACTTAATTCTCTTCTTTGCATTACATTACTTTCTGTATCCATCCACTACGAAAGATCATCAGTTACTACATGTAGCTCTATCTTGGCAATCATGTTCAGGTTTGTTTTATGCTCGTAACTGATCATTTACCACTTCATAGCAACTGACAATCCACTGGGAGGTAGAAACCATTGTCTTATTAACCTGTGCTTGCAGGGCAGGATAAAAGTTGCTGTATAACCTCCAAACTAGTTATCTGGTTTCACTTGATGAGCTTGTAACTCTTCATGCTCGCAAGAATCACTAGAATGGGTAGTCTGCTGTGGTGTTCCGGGGAGCAAAGTAAATAGTACACATGAAAAATACATTGTCAGGTGGAGAGTATTCCCTTCCCATGAGGTATGCATAGGTTTCTCAAAGTGTGTAGTATCAGAACATAGAATAAAAATAGCATATTTCCTCTCATAAAGATGCTTACTGGAGAGTAGGAGTTAAATACTATCAGCATTTACAGTGATTTGGGTATGTTTAGCTGGACTACAGCTTCGTACAGTGAAACCTTAAGCAGTTCTAACTGATTGTCATGTATTCTGGGATTGGTTTTGGTTTTTAGCTTTGACTTTTATGTAACTGATTAAATATATTGAAACTGAACAAAACATTCATATTTCTGTGTTACAGTACTGAACATTTTCAGTGGCTGTATCTTGACTTGATCTTTCAATTCTTAGAATTATATAAATTCTTTACGTGCTTCAGGCTCTTAAAAATAGATAATTAACCTTTTCGTTTCCATGGCTAATTTTTGTTGCTGGTTTTTTCCTAAACAGGTACAAATATGAGCTTGAGAGAAGTCAGCAAACATCAGCTGCAGGAGACTTATCGTTCAGTGGTGCTCCACAGAAAAGCTTTACTGCTCCTTTAACACCAGTTCAAAGTCATAATGGTAAATGACTTTTTCTTCATCTAGCAGAGATAGTTAACAGTCAGTTTTCTTGGGGGGTGGAGGAGTATTTCGCACACTACATTTGTACTGAGTTGCCTAGTCCCTATTGTAAAGCTTATTATAAGAATGTCTAATTCATAGCACCATAAGTTTTAAGTTTAAAAATTATTAGTGCAGACTGAACACTTATTGCAAATATTAGATCTTTTCAGCACTGTGTTGATAAACATGGAATAGTAGGAAATCCATCAACAGACTGCAGCAAATGTTTGAATGCCTGTTCCTAGTGTCAGCTCTTCCCTTGATGCAGTGAAAAGCAAATCTTTCTTGTGTACCCAGGTACTTTAAAGTTCAGTCAACAGTCATGTGTTGTTTCTTTAGAAAATTTTATTTAGACTATTTGTGCATGATAATCTGCACAATTTATGCACTGTATCCATTTCAAACCATCACTTCGATCTTCAAATTAGTGACATCAGATAGATTTAAAATATTTGAATGAACTGGAAAAGTAAAGAGAAGGTTCCTTAACTGGAGAACTGTTCTATAGCCAGACATCCTTATGCTGTATCTGCTGAAAAACTTGGTTTCAATATTATGCATGCTGTTTACCTCTTATCTTTGCTATGAACAAATGTTCTGTGAGTTTGGCATCTCACTCTTACTCAGGTGAGAAATCCGAGATACTTTCTTGCACTTTTGTTCCTTTTAATTTCTATTAGGGGTACAGTAGTGGTAATGTCAAGCATTCCACGAAGTGTGGCACTTCCGAAATGGGGATTAGGTAAAAAATTATTTAAATAACTCTATTTAAAATGGTATTGCTGGAGAGGTTTCTTTCCTTTGAAAGTTGGAGTCCTACTTTCCTGAAGATCCCAGACTATCTCAAGTTTGAAGTGATCCATAAGGTCGCTCCTTGCAGGACTACCTAAAACTAAGTCATGTGACCTGAGCATTGTCCAGAAGCTCCTTGAAAGTGGCACAGGGTTGGTGCCATGACCACTTCCTTGGGGAGCCTGTTCCAGTGACAAGACCACCTTCTCAGTGAAGAACACTTCCCTGATGTCAAGTCTGAGTTTTCCCTGGTGCAGCTTCATTCCATTTCCTTGTGTCCTATCACTGGTCACCAGAAAGAGGAGATCAGCACCTCTCTTCCACTTCCCTTGGGCCCCGCCACCATTCCTGTGAGGAAACTGTAGCCTGTGAGCCTGTGATGAGATCAGCCCTGGCCTTTTCTTTTGCAAGGTGAATGAACCAAGTGACCTCAGCTGCTTCTCAAAACTCGTGCCCTCAAAGGCCTTTCACCAATTTGGTTATCCTTCTCTGGAAACAGCCTGATAGTTTGATGATGTTCTTATACTGAGACACTCAAAACTGCACATAGTGCTTGAGATGGGGCCTCACTAGTGCAGGGTAGGGTGAGACTGTCACACTCCCTTGACTGCTTCATGGAATGCTACAAAGCATTCTAGTTCTACAATATTCCTGAGAGTTGTAGAATGATATACAAAGAAAAGGAAGCAAGACTTTTGTTTTGGACTCATGATCCTCTTACAATTCCAGTGGAAGAATCCCAAGTAAATTCTTTGTCTAATTCCTATTGCATTTGAAAGGAACTCAAGGAAAAGATGCAGCATTATTTTCTGGTCATTTCTTAGTAATATTAATGTTCTTGGGCTGCTGGCAGAAAATCTTAGAAAATTAAAATTAAAATCTCTATGTATGTGTATATATAATGTAACACATCTATGTTTTTTATGTATATATACACACACACAATATGTATATATACAATATGCACCTGGGCTGGGGCAAGACCAGCTATCAATCCAGGCTGGGGGATGAAGGGATTGAGTGTACACCAGAGGAGAAGGACTTGGGAGTGTACTGGTGGATGAAAGACTGGACGTGACTCGGCAATGTGTGCTTGCAGCCCAGAAGGCCAGTCGTGTCTCGGGCTGCACCAGGAGGATCGTGGCCAGCAGGTCAAGGGAGGTGATTCTGCCCCTCTACTGTGCTCTCCTGAGATCCCACCTGCAGTCCTGCTTCCTGCACTGGAGTCCTCAGTACAGGAAGGACACGGACCTGTTGGAGAGGGTACAGAGCAGGGCTGGAGCACCTGTCCTGTGAGGAACAGTTGAGAGAGTTTGGGTTTTTCAGCCTGGAGAAGAGAAGACTCCAGGGAAAACCTTATTGTGGCTTTTCAGTTCTTAAAAAGGACATATAAGAAAGATGGGAAGAGACTTTTTATCAGGGACTGTTGTGACAGGACCGAGGGGTGATGATTTTAAACTAAAAGGGGAGATTTGGGCTGGATGCGAGGAAAAAATTCTTTACAATGAGGTTGGTAAAACACTGGCACAGGCTGCCCAGAGAGGCAGTGGATGCATCATCCCTGGAGACATTCAAGGCCAGGCTGGATGTGGTTCTGGGCAACCTGATCGAGTTGAAGATGCCCCTGCTCAATGCAGGGTGGTTGGACTAGATGAGGTTTGAAGGTCTCTTCCAACCCAAACTATTCTATGATCATTCCTGTAATAGCAATTAGAAACAATTACCTATGTAATAAATTAGATTATGAAGAAGTATTCATTGTGTCTTTGTAGATACAAAGGTTGAAGAACTAGAAGAAAAATACAAGAAAGAAGTACTAGAAAGAAAAAAGCTGGAATTGGAACTGAGAACCATTCAGGAAAAAGTATGTATTTCTTGAGAATGGTATGTGTGATATCTAAGAAAGTAACTACTGAGTGAACTTGGAAAATTGAGTGGAAATCTAGTGAAATGTATTCTACAACACTTAAAGTATGATTTTAGAGAGAATTACCCTGTGTGTACTGCCATTCAGATGTACTTTTGGAGAATCCAGAAAAGCTAACATAATTCAGTGACAAAGGAAAGAAAGACATTAAAAATGAGAACACATCCTTCAAGAAGTGGAAATCTTGTGTAAGCACAGACAAGAGAAAATAATGTTAGTTTTGCCAAGTTAAATATGATAATAAAATAGCTTTGGAAGGATAATTACAAATAAGTCACTTAGCAAATAAGAACTAGTAAATTTTTCCAAACACGTAAGTAGTGGGAACTGTATGAGGGAATCTCTGAGGCCAATAGATGACTAAGACATGAAATCCCTCAAAGGAAAGAAAGGCCACTGCAGAAAAGCTCAAATAACTTTTTATTTGGTATTCACTATTTAAAGGCTTAAAAAGTTTTCTATATCAGAGTCTTTTCTTTATTGGGGGCTGAATCTGTGGCCCAGCCTCAAATTGAAAAGTCAGAAGTACTCTTAAAATGAATTGATAAAATGAATAGTAATTAAAAATCACCAAGTACAGATAATACCCATGAACTGATAGGGCCCTGCGGTGTGGGTCTGCGTGTGCAACTTATTTCATTCTTCCCTTGACACTGGAAGGGGGCGAGGATGGTGCCATCGAGAAAAGGCTTATAGTGCTGATTCCTGGGAATGTAGTTTAGTCAGGTCAGCTTTTTGTCCTGGGTCAGGACAAGTTAAAAAGTTGAAGCAATACTTTTATTGATGCATGTGTAGGTATGGTGTATGGAGAAAAGGTGTGAAGAGAAATCATGCCTCATATTTTCAGAGTTTAAGGGCTTTTTTTAAGAATAAATTGGAGAATACACGAGTTGTGTGACTCAGTGTAGTGTCATCATAGGATATTAACAAAACACTGGAAAAACTAAACTATTTTGATAAGGGGGAGTAGCTTTTGGGAATTTAAAGGTAAAGATAGAGGGCAGTGGCAATAAATGGTCAGTTTTTACTGGAGAACAGAAGTGGAGCCTCAAAAGGATTTATAAAAAGAAAACTGTGCTATTCAGGATATTCATTAGTGATTTTAGAGTTGAACAGTATGGTTGAAGGCTACACAGTATTTAGTAATACTAAATAATTGCAATGATTAAGATGGTAAGTAAAAATCAGTGGGAAAAAATGTAAAGTAATGCATCTGGAAAGATGCATACCCAGTGCACTCAGGCTCCATGATCCCAGGAAGCAATTCAGCATTTCTAGTTCTTTGAAAACTTCAGTATTTTCTTCAGCAATGATGAAAAAGAATTTTTAAAAAAAGACTTAAGAAGTAATGAGAAAATAATCTTTGTCCATATATAGCCAAATGGCTCTCACATCTTGAGTATTCTTTGCAAATTCTGTTCGCTCATTTCTGGGTGGTACAAAGATCAAGTGCAAATCAAGAGATGAAACGGAATGGTCGTTTTCTTACTTTCCATAAGGCATAATTACAGAACCAGCTCTGCAGGCTCAGAACAAGAACTGTTTTATTCTACTGTACTGTGTTGAATGGCAGAACTCTTCATATTTTAAAATGCAAACAGTTCCAAAAGAGAAAGTACGTGTAAAGTGTTTCAGTAAAAATTGATTCATTACCTGGATTCAAACTTTTGCCTCAAACTCTGTAGATTTAAATGGTATATAAGGGGAATGGTTGCTTTAGGCATGGTTAGGGTTTTATGCTCTTCGTCTATAGACAAATTGCAGGATTGGACACTGCATTCTGGACTATATAGATTCCTGGTGTTAGCACGACTGTTCCTACATAACAACATGCTCTCTGGTTGGATTGAGAAATCACACTGGGTATTACCTGGTGTAGGGGTTTAGTTTAATAAAAGAATAATAGAAATATTCAAATTGGAAGCATTTGAAAATGCAGTTAAAAAATACAATGAGGACTTTACTGTTTGAGGTGGGGGTTTTTTGTTTTGGTTTGGGTTTTTTGCGTTGGTTTTTTTTTTTTGTATTTTTTTGGGGTTTTTTTCCACTTAAGGAGAAAAAACATCTAATTTAGCTGTGCTTAATTTTTCTGTAGGAAGAGGCTGAAAGCTGCTACCTGGGCTATTTTATTACTGTGATTTTGGGGTATTATGTATGTATAAGTTTAGTTCTGCTCTCAATTTACCTGTGTTTGTCCAGAAGAAGGACATGTGGGTCAGATGTGTTAGTCTAGACTTCTATATACAGGCTTACTTGTGTCAGCACTTGCCTGCAAAAATGGAAGCTTAGATTTTGAAAAACATAAGAGGATAAATGATGGGATCTCTCTTGAGAAAGACAAAAATTTGGTTATGTTACTCACGAACAGACCAAACTAGCCTTTTTGGAGATCCTGGTTTGGGTTTATAAGTATACTGGATACTTGGGCTAAAGTTATTTAATTTAAATAGTATAAAAATATTGTGCAATGACCATGAACCTATTATTTAGTTATTAATAATTATTTTGTTTTATGTTGGATATGGGGCTGTGTAAAGGTAGATCCTTTTTTTTTTTTTTTTTTTTTTTTTTTTTTTTTTTTTTCCCCCTCCTGGACACAGAAAATAAATCAGCCTCCTCTTCAAAGCTCCTTGAGTCACAGGGAGATTGCTCGGCGTCAGGCTTCCTCATCTGTGTTTTCATGGCAACAGGAAAATACACCATCTAGAAATCAAGCAACACCTGCAAGGGGAAGTTCTGCAACATCTTTTTTTCCATGGGAGAAAGAAACAAATTCTAGTGCAGTATCAGAGAAGAACAAGCTCAACAACAGCTTTGCTGACAGTTGTAATTCTTCACTCGTGATCCAGCTAAGAGCACAGAACGAAGGTACCTGATGTAATTGTTTAAAACCCACAGGCAATCTCCTGTATGGTTTCATGAAAGCTGGTGTGCAGATAGGAAGAGAGGTATTGGAATTAGTGCTTTAGCAAGGACAAGATACCTGGTTTTGCCTTTGGCAGCTAGCCCAGTTGGCAACTGGTGTGTGTATCTTCAGTGATCAGCCAGTACACAGAAATTATCAACAATCTGTGGTATCTTTTACATAAGGGGTGTGAGAGTTAGAAGGGAGGAGTTTGTGTTTTTGGGAGTGAGTAGTGGACATCATATATAAAAGGAAAAGGGCCTTCTCCAATAATTCCATTGCTCATGGAACAATTCTGTTGAAACAGAGTTAAACTCTTCAGGATTTCATTACACCTCACTATTCAATTCTGTCGCTTCCTTAATTTTGTATGGCTTGAGGTTTGTAGGTAAGCACTACCTGTGTTAAAAATGCATTGATTGAACATGCTAAATGCATAGCTCAGTTGGTCCGTAATGGATGTTACTGGAAGCACAGAAGGAAGCATAATGTGGAAAGTACAATAAAGAAGCAAGATATGATCCTGTATTGTGCATATTGACATGAAGAAATAATAATTCCTGAGATCTGGTAGTTGGAAGAGAGCAAATAGTTGGTTCGTTGTGGATTTGGTGAACATTTACTTAAACTTACTATTTGGACCAGCTTTTCCACTGTTTCTTGTAGGACTGTTTTACAAGTTCCCATACTGTCCAAACTGTTTATTCAGATACCTGCATGTAAAACTTCAGTCTAGGTGGCATTTACAACTTGGAAGCCAGATAATAGTAATTCTGGATAACGTTCCCAGTAGCTGACTAATGTTTTCTATTGTAAAACTATGTTGTATGTTGGAAGGTAACCTCTTACTGATGTGTATTGTGAAAAGATGACTTGGTTTCACTTTAGATGGATTCTGCTTTGGGACAGGAAAAAGATTAAAATATAAAGCACTGTACTTACAGATGCTCAATAGCTGAAAAGCCTCTTGGAAGGAGAGGACTCAAATTATTCCAGTGGGTATCTTTCCTTTTAAAAAGTAAAAACAATTAAAGTAGCTTTGATAAGTGACATATTTCTGTGTGTTTAGAAACAATAAAAACAGACAAACAAACAAAGACAAACCAGCAGAGGAACAAATTGCCTTTGCAGCATTTGTGTCTGAGGTCACATTATGCTGTGTTCTAATGTATTACAAAGTGGAAATTTACAGTCAACAATCTTTCAGTCTTGATAGTTTTAGTCACTGATATGGTAGTAGAAGAGAGTTTTTTGGTTTAGCTTGCTGAACATTTCACAGGGTGTCTGCCTGTGTCAGGAACTTGAGTTGTTATCAAACATACTGGATATTTTAGAATGTGTAGACACTTCGAAATTTGAGTACCAGGATGGAAAGTGTACCTTTCAAAGCAGAAAGTACCCGTAATCTTTACTGTTTCTAAAATTCAGAGCTAAATTCCACTGTTGAAGACCTAGAACGACAACTGCAAGCTCAAGAAAAAATGAAGAAATCCCATATGAATAAACATCAAGAGACTGAACTGCAACTGGTCAGAATGAAGCTGGAATTAACAGAGAAGGATAAAGCTCTGCACAAAACCAGAGATAAACTGACTCAAACGAGAACACAACTTGATCAAGCTACCACACAGGTAAAATGTTGCATCACACATCTTTGGGCTGTCTTTA
>NW_009942352.1:15605-29443 GCF_000696875.1 Nestor notabilis | reverse complement strand
TCCTGCTATTAATGTGTGTCAACTTGCAGCCATTTTAGTGAGAATCAAGATTCTCAGGTGAATTTCATGAGCATTTGCTGAGGATCAAGTTTTGTGTATGTGTTGGTCTGGTATGTTTTACCTGTAAAAATGGAAATACTCATAAAGCAGTCACCCATTTTCTGTAAGGTTCGTTTACCACCTGAAGAATTATTTTTCATTCCTCAGGCAAGAGTCACTGGAATTCTGAAAAGTGAAGTGTGGAATTCTGTTGCATAGAGCAACAGTGACATCTGGTGGCAACTTCTGACCTTAAATAGAGTCTGTCATGCAACTTTGGCTGAAAATCAGTATCTGCTGCTTAAACTACTGGATGTTCTGGGGTATGGGGCATAGCCTTTGGATTGGAAATTGCTTGCGTAAAATAAAAACTAGGTAAAAATGCCATGCAAGATTCACAATGTATGTCGTTTCTAAGTGAGATTTCGTGATTGAATCCTAAGGAGTTTGGATTCATAGGATAAAACCAATAGGATGGTACAACTGGCTTAGTCAAGTATTTACAGAGTGTATTTAAATACATACATATAAAAATATGAAATGGTTCAGGTTTTTGCTCATAATCATATGAAGTGAATGCCAATGTTTAGAATAATTTACTTCAGTCTGTGGAAGGTAAAAAGAAAGAAGTTACCTTTTTTTCTTGATTGCATTAACTTTCTAAAGTCCTTTTTCACAGCATTTGACAAGCTTGTAGGTACTGCAGAGATTCATAATTTCTGAATCTTCATATTTCCATCTATATATTTATTTATATTGGTTCATCTACAGGATAGGAAAAAAGATGTTTCTACGTGTATCTTCTCAGGGTGTAATAGTTGTTATCCATCTTTGTCAGCAAGTTTCTACATGCTACCTAAGTTTATTGTAAAACTACTGTTTCCCACAATTCCTGTGTTGGTCCTTAAAGTATACCTTTGCATGTTGAGGGTTAATCAGTTTGTCTTTCGAGAGACAGGGGTATTCAGCTGTTGCTAGCTCTGTGAGGAGCTGGTTAGGGAAAGTCTTGGCAGTGAGTAAGGTAAAATCATATTCTTAACAGAGTCCATTGACTACATAAAGGCGCTGTCATTGCAGTGAGTTTGTGGGAAGGCAGCTGACCCAACCTATCAGCTCAATTCCTCTGAAAAAGTCTTTCTTTTAAGTTATTTGATTCCCCAAATAACTCAATTCAACTTTCCAAATCATTTATCTTAGAATCTTAGAATGGTTTGGGTTGGAAAGGACCTTAAGATTATCCTGTTCCAACCCTCCTGCCATGGGCAGGGACACCTGACACTAGACCAAGGCTCTGTCCAACCTGGTCTTGCACAGTGCCAGGGATGGAGCATTTACCACTTCTCTGGGCAACCTGTGCCAGTGCCTCGGCACCCTCACAGTAAAGCACTTCTTCCTTACATCTAACCTGAACTTCCCTCTTTACATTTAAACCCATCACGTCTTATCCTATCACTACAGTCCCTGATGAAAAGTCCCTCTCCAGCATCCTTGTAGGGCCCCTTCAGACACTGGAAGGCTGCTCTGAGGTCTCCACGCAGCTTCTCTTCTCCAGGCTGAACAGCCCCAACTTTCTCAGCCTGTCTTCATATGGGAGATGCTCCAGCCCCTGAGCATCCTCAAATTAGGATATTATGTATTTAATTTTGCCTTGTTAATTTTCTACAGGTTTAAGGGAGCTCAATTGTTTTACTGAGGAATCAGAGGGGCATTAAATCCAACACAAAGGGCAAGGCAATATAGCTAGGAACATGCCTGGGGAAGGACAAGGAGGAGTAGGACTGCCTGGCCCCATGTGAACTGAGGTGCAGCTCATCCTTACGGTGCAGTGCAGCATCTTGTTGTCTTGTCTCAGAAGGTTCCTTTGCCATCTGAAGCTTACTCTTTTCTGTGCTTTTTTTTCTCCCACTGAAACTGGATCTCTACCCGCCCATGGGCTTTGGATGTAGAACTGCATTGAGATTCTAGACTTTAGTTTTCTGCCTCATAGCCTGAATTTACTTTGGCATACCTTTGTGCACTTCCCTGTCACTGTTACTATTCACAAAGCTTGAGCACAGCACCTCTGTGTTATCAAGTATGTTCACATCTTGTAATGTCTGCAGCCCTTCTGCACACACGTGATTTCGCATGAGTGCACGATCCCTGCAGTCTGTGCCTAACAACCAGACACCCCACTACTACCAGCTACTTCTTTACTTATGGCACAGAGGGACTATTGTTTCACTAACTCATTGAACAGCCCTTGTTGCTGGAAAACAGCACTGTTCACCCTTTGTCATTTTCCTTACCCCCAGGAAAAGAATAATTGTACCTATTTTGTATTAAGAGATTATTTCTGGAATGAAAATGCAGTTTTTCTGTTCAGGGAGTTAGGTGGACATTGCTTCACTCTCGTAATGTAAGATGAGCATAATAAACTGAATTGGATACCAAGCTGATATACATGAGAACAAATGACATGGAGGTTAACCTAGAATATTGACTACTGTTTTTTTGAAGTTTAAATTGTGAAAAACACTTTGTTCTTGTTGTTGAAGAGTAAGATAGTTCCCCCTTTTTTTTTTTTTTCCTATCCAAATGAATGTGCTGAATCACTCTGAAATTCAGTGGAATATGCAATTAGTTTCAGTCTAAATATGTAGTTGTTTAGCGGTTGTCATTATTTAGTTTGTAACATCCTGAGGTACTGAAAATATAACCTGTTTTTGGTGTTATGTACGGTACATTTCTGTAGATTGTCAAAGACAATGATTTTCTTTGCACATTTCTAGATGTTTTTATTACGTTGTGTGTATACATATGCATATGTATATATTTGTATACATAATATATGTAAGTATATTACATATTTGTATATATAATATATGTAAGTATATATATATTCTCTCTCTATATATATACACATTCTCACTAACGTAAGAAAGTATGAATTTAATACTTGGGATTGCTAAGAATTTATATGGAACCAGCTAAAGTTACACTGTAGGTTATATGAATGCTAGAACAATTGTAGTAGGAGAAATCACTCTTTTTATATGAATGCATATAAACCGAAATAAAATGTCACTTGTATTTTTAACACTTGTGATTGGTAATTAAATTATTCTAGGTCCAAATGATGGAACAAAAGGTGAAAAGATTGTCGGAAGAACTGAGTTGCCAAAGACAGAACGCTGAGAGTGCTTGTCAGTCTTTGGAACAGAAAATAAAGGCAAAGGAAAAGGAATACCAACAGGTAAGGCAAGAAGAATGCTTTAATTCTGACATCCTGAGGACACATGGCTTATTTTGTGTATCTGCTATTCAGTTAACTGCATTTGCAATTCATGGAGAGGTTGCAAAGGTAACTGGCAAAATGAAAACAAACATCCCAGTGGAGGGGAGAAGGTGTTGGAGAGGTGCAGAATTATGCTAGTACTACATAGACAACATGGGCAAGAGACCCAACTGAGATACAAATCTATGAGGAACTAGGCTTCATTGTCCATAGAATTATGTATATTTGAGTTCCAGCTTACTGGCTCAGTTATTTCTGTGGAGTCTGAGTTAAGTTTTCATGCATCTCACTCTTGAATGAAAAAGTGGTTTCACAAAGTCTGTTAATCTAGATGCTAACCCAAGATCTCAAGGAGGTACTGAACCTATTCCAAATCAGTTGTTATTGCTCCAGGAACCAAAACAGAGACTTCTTGCAGTTATGTGTTTATTTCTTTCCTACTATACCACTGTTTCTAGGAACTCTCTTGTCAGCAACGCTCCTTACAAACACTGGATCAGCAGTGCAACCAGATAATAAACAAACTGCATCAGGAGCTGCAGCAAGCCAAAAATGACTTCAACGCTCTGCAGGCAGAATTTGACAAAGTAGGTTCTTTTATATTTAAGTTTTCTACTAGAGCTGATATTTACTTGTCTCAGCAGTACTGCCTTAGTTTAATTATACATAAAGCAAAAAATAATTGATGTGGGGACTTGTAGTAATGTTTTGTACAGTATTAGCTGGTTTATGTTTACCATTTCTCACTAAAATACTATGTATTTAAATGTGAATGACAGGCTTTTAAAAGTTTGAGGGTAGTCTGCTTCCCACAGGGAAGGAAAAGTGAATGCAAAACAGTGCACCTGAAGTAAATCAGTTAGAGAAAGGAGCAGCTGAGCATGACCACAAGAGACACCTTACACGCAAATGTGCTGAAATGCAGTTTGATGGTAGAGCAGAATAGGTAGTTGCCCTTTCAAACATAGACTGGCCATGCACTCCTGCTGGTAGTTGTTTGGCAGTGCAACCCCTAATGTGACCCTGCAGAAAGCTGACACAGGAGCTAAAAGAGCAAAGGGAAAACATAAATTAGCATATGTGTACACAGGCACAAGTGGTTGCTGTGAGTTTCACTCTCTGAACTGGTTCTCAAAGTCAGATGAGAATCATGTGTGGGGGCTTGTGTGGGGACGAACATACAAAGGAGGATTTCACAGCTTTGGCAGCACCTAGCTGTTAGAACACATTAGTTGTCACAAACCCACCATTTCAAGGAAGTTAGAAAGCAACACACAAGCCTGAAGAGTGGGTGACCAGAAAAGAGAAATGTTTCAAAGCCTCAGAAAACTGTTGAGCAGCTGTAATGCAGCAGAGCTACCTGAATTTCTAAGAAGGGCCACATGTTTTTGAAAGCTGTATTTAGATGCCCCATTAGCAGGCAGGCTGAACTGAACCAGCAGTTCCAAAACTGACAGTAGCTTTCCTGCAGGCTTCTTTTATTTTAGAAATATAGCCATGGGAATCCACTGTCAAATGTTTTCAGTGGAGGTTTCTTTATTTGCACATTCTTTTGTATATGCTTATTGGAGAAATCGATTTCATAGAGAGAAAAATAGGTGACTTTCAGTTCTTTCTCCAAGTAAGCAAATTTATTACCTGATGACCTCAGAATAGATCTCACTATTTTGGTCTGATAATGGCATTTATTTCCTTTTTAATCTGGAACATTATAGAACTATTTTGAAAGAGCTAAAGCCGGTTTGTATAAAATCTTTGTCAATGGGATAGTAAGTGCAGTTATGATCCTAACTTTCTGATTCTCATAGCTTAGTAAAAAGGCTATTACATTCCCAATCTCATCTGTTTCCTATGAATATTGTTACGGTGATGTAGCTGCAAGTTGGATGTATTAATCCAATTTCAGAGTCTAGAAATCTGTGTATTCCAGAGACATCCCATCTTTCTGGTCAGAGGCGAAGGAGTGGAAAGGCAATAAGCAGCTATTTTCTAAACTGCAGTCAAGCACCCTAAGGTTCATGGTGGGATAAAATAATGTAGTTTTATTTTGTAACAGGATGTTGGAGCTCAAGAAGGTGAGTTTAAAAAAGGTTTTATTTCTGCCTGTGAACACAATGTTGATTTTCAACATTCTTGCAGGTAATGGCAGTAAAACAACACTTGGAACATAACACTAGTGATCTCACCCAGAAGCTGTGCAGAGCAGAGCAGGCTTTGGCAGCAGCTCGGACTAAGGAAACTGATTTGACAAGAAGCTTTGAGGTAAGCAATGCAGAGGAGTAGTTGACAGTATTAATACCATAAATCATAGAGTCACGGACTGGTTTGGGTTGAGAAAGACCTTAAGATCATCCAGTTCCAACCCCCTGGCAGGGACACCTTCCACTAGACCATGTTACCCAACGCCCTGTGCAACCTGACCTTGAACACTGCCAGGGATGGGGCATTTACCATATCTCTGGGCAGCCTGTTCCAGGGCCTCACCACCCTCACAATACAGAACTTCTTCCTTATATTTAACTCGAACTTCTCCTGTTTCAGTTTGAACCCATCACCCTTTTTCCTATGGCTACAGTCCCTGATGAGGAGCATCCTTGTCGGCCCCCTTCAGACACTGGAAGCTGCTCTGAGGTCTCCACGCAGCTTCTCTTCTTCAGGCTGAACAACCCAAATTTCTTAGCCTGTCTTCATAAGGGAGGTGCTGCAGCCCCTGAGCATCCTCATGGCCTCCTCTGGACTTGCTCCAATTTGTAAACACTAATACTGTCAAGCATTTACTCACATAGTGTTTTTTCCATAAGGAATCTTTAAAGACTTTTATGGGGTATCTTAATAACATATCTTAGTTGTAACACAAGAAAAGAGGTCTTCACTCGTCATGTAGATTAATGCAGTGTGTGGAAGCAGCTGTGTGGTTAGGGTTCATTACTGTAATGCTGCTTATATGGTTCTAGTTCATGTTGGACTTACCTTTTAGCAAAAATAAGGTTTTGTTTTAAGAGAGTCTTGCTTTTGATCCTGAAACAAAAATATATCAGTGCTTACCTGATTTTAAATGTGAACATAAATCACTAACAACTACTTTGACGCATACTGCTGACCTCAGTGATTTTGTACAAAGCCTTCTCATATCCTCTTTAAAAAGAAATAAGTGTATTTTTCTTGGAAGAAACACAATCCAACAAATCCAGTATCTGAAGGGGCCCTACAAGGATGCTGCAGAGGGACTTTTCATCAAGGACTGGAGCAACAGGACTAGGGTGATGGGTTCAAACTGAAACAGGGGAAGTTCAGGTTAGATACAAGGAAGAAGTTCTTTACTGTGAGGGTGGCAAGGCCCTGGCACAGGCTGTCCAGAGATGTGGTAAATGCCCCATCCCTGTCAGTGTTCAAGGCCAGGTTGGACAGAGCCTTGGGCAACATGGTCTAGTGTGAGGCATCCCTGCCCATGGCAGGAGGTTGGAACTGGCTGATCTTAAGGTCTTTTCCAATCCGAACTATTTTATGATTCTGTGGCATACACACACACACACACTGCTGTACAGACTTCCCCCAAATGAAGATAAATTCAGAGAAGTCTTTGGATGCTGCCATGCTACCTCATATTCACATACTTTAGAAATACTTTCACTTCAATGTCTCCTTTGTCTTCTCAGTTACAGTGTTTTGCTTTGGTGGCAAGCTGCACTACTACTAGAACAGCTACACTTGAAATTGTTACAGTTGTGCCACTAGAGACCACTTAATGCAAATTTTCTCCTTGATTTGGAGAATCAGAAGTAAAAAAGAGAGCTCAATACCTGTGTAATCTATGTCACAGTGGGTTTTATTTAAACACTTTGCTTGTTGTCCATTGTCATGAGCAGATATAAAATAATCTAGCGTAATTTAAGGTTAGATCTAAGGCAGAAGTTCTTCCCCGTGAGGGTGCTGAGGCGCTGGCACAGGGTGCCCAGAGAAGTGGTAAATGCCCCATCCCTGTCAGTGTTCAAGGCCAGGTTGGACAGAGCCTTGGGCAACATGGTCTAGTGTGAGGCATCCCTGCCCATGGCAGGAGGTTGGAACTGGCTGATCTTAAGGTCTTTTCCAATCCGAACTATTTTATGATTCTGTGGCATACACACACACACACACTGCTGTACAGACTTCCCCCAAATGAAGATAAATTCAGAGAAGTCTTTGGATGCTGCCATGCTACCTCATATTCACATACTTTAGAAATACTTTCACTTCAATGTCTCCTTTGTCTTCTCAGTTACAGTGTTTTGCTTTGGTGGCAAGCTGCACTACTACTAGAACAGCTACACTTGAAATTGTTACAGTTGTGCCACTAGAGACCACTTAATGCAAATTTTCTCCTTGATTTGGAGAATCAGAAGTAAAAAAGAGAGCTCAATACCTGTGTAATCTATGTCACAGTGGGTTTTATTTAAACACTTTGCTTGTTGTCCATTGTCATGAGCAGATATAAAATAATCTAGCGTAATTTCTGCCCAAAATGTACCTGTCCAAATTCCATGAACAAATTTAAAGTGAAATAATGGGCTTTGTTCAGATCAGCGCAAATGCCAGTACAGCTTTAGTACATGGTGAAACTTTAGGTGCATTCATACTGGTAGATTACAGTGTCTGAGAACATTTCCAGCTATTCGAATGTGACTATTTATACTGCTAATTGTTAGAACAACACTTAGCATGGCTTTGGCCCAGCTGATTAGCACTCTTTCAATTATAATTCCCCAGCACATTTTGGGAGTTCACATGAGCCTGGGACCATTCCCAGCAAGTGGTTTGGTTTGAGCCACCTGCTTTGGAAGATAGAAGACTTCAGTGGTACAGATCTGGGCTGTTCCAGGCCTCTTGGCCTCCATGACAGAGAGTGGTCCTTGAAACCTATGTAGTAAATAAATGTAACCAGTGCCTTCCAGTGGTAAGGCTAATGAAGATAACTTTTGTTCTTCCGATGTGTCACAAAGGAAGAAAGCCTCCATTGAGCTGCACATTCTTAATGTAATCTTTCACATTTCTGGACACCACTGTCCTTAGTTTATATCAGATATTGTGGGCTCATACCCTTTCTGGCTTTGAAATTATGGAATTAGGTTAGATTTGGTATAGTTTTTTGAGATCCCATTGTCAGAGAGTATCAAATCTGTGGAAATACCTTTTTTTGCTGCAAATTCCTGGGAGTGATTCATTTTACTTACCAGTACTATATCCATCTTACAAAGCTGTAACTGTAGTCAGATTTTTTCTTCATATTTATCTGTCTTGGTCAGACAGCGATGTTGCATTAGAATATGACTGATAAAGTTGTAAAGAAGCTTAACCTGGGGGAGATTGTAATGCCTGAAGACATCAGTAACACTACAGTTCTCTGTCTTAAGACTTCTACATGAGAGGGCATGGTATGTGTCAGCAGAACTTAGGGCAGGGCTCGTCTTCCTCACGCTCATAAATATGCAGAAAATGACATTGAATTGTTTTGAAGTATTGGAGGCTTTGTTGGTGGTAAATTTTCTTTATAGAAAAAGAAAACAGGAGAGAGATTGGCATATCTTTTCATTTATTAAAGGGAAGTTGTTGTCTTACACTAAGGATCTAACTACCCAGTGGAGAATACAGTTGTTTTCCATTGGTTAATCCACTTCTATGTTTAGTCCTTACTGTATAAGACTGATGTTCCAAAAATGTTGCAAAACAGATATACTTGAGAGACATACAAGGATATGCTTAGTTGAAGGACTATTAATCTTTGCAATGATGATATCTATAGCTTTGCAGTTCTGGCATCTTAGCATGTGGTTTCCATTTTGATGCTTGAAGCAATTGGTCATTCAGTCTCTATGCTGGTCATAAGTCTGCCCTGCAAATCAAAGGATCACAGACTGGTTTGGGTTGGAAAAGACCTTAAGATCATCCAGTTTCACCCCCCTGCCATTGACAGGGACCCCTTCCACTAGACCATGTCACCCAAGGCTCTGTCCAACCTGGCCTTGAACACTGCCAGGGATGAAGCATTTACCACATCTCTGGGCAGCCTGTGCCAGTGCCTCAGCACCCTCACAGTAAAGAACTTCTTCCTTGTATCTAACCTGAACTTCCCCTGTTCCAGTTTGAACCCATCACCCCTTGTCCTGTCGCTCCAGTCCCTGATGAAGAGTCCCTCTGCAGCATCCTTGTAGCCCCCTTCAGACACTGGAAGCTGCTCTGAGGTCCCCACGCAGCTTCTCTTCTCCAAGCTGAACAGCCGTAGCTTTCTCTGGAGTAACAGTACTACCTGTACGTGGGTTCTGGAGTTTGCTTTGGTTTTGCTTTTGGTTAGTGGAATGGCTAACTTGAGTAATACAGCGTACAAGTAGAATTGATAGCTGGATTGAAACCAAATAAATTCTTTTGCTTACAGCTTTGGAAGTGTAAATGGCTAGTTACTGTCAGATATTAGCCCGTTAAATCATGGGTTCCTGGGACCTTTTAGCCATTTTAATTCCTTAAAATTATTTGGTCTTCTTTCTATAGATCACCCCAGATTTTCTAATGAATAGGTTTGTTTAGTTCATGCATTGCATCTGCATGTGGCACTTTGATTGTGAGACGTTTGGACATTTGCACTTCAAGAAATTTAAGATCACTAGAAAACGTTCTTCACTGAAACTTCTCTGACTGGATTGTCATGATTTTTTAAAAGCTGTGAGTAGGGAAGGCCATGAGTAGAAAGGAAGGTAATTGTTGGTGACAGTGACCATTTTAATCATGTTCTGAGGGTGATTTATGTGTGTGGCTGCAAAAACAAGCTTGCCATGCCAGCAAGCTTTGAATCATCCAGACCTTTCCATTTCTTGAGCTTGGCTTTTGCGAATTGCTGCCCATCTGCTAGTAGTAAACAGATGAATAATTGATGGCCTCTTTCCCAATGGGGCCTGCCAGTTCCATGCCATCTGGTGTCCAGCAACATAGGAGTTTGGAGAAAAAGGATTAGTTCCTTAAAAAAACTTCTATTTGGCTTCCTACACGCAATGTAGTTACATAGTTTTGTTTGTGTAGTGGTTTGGGCTTTTTTTTTTTAAACTCGGTTTATTTGGAAGAAAATACTCTTAATGGCAAAACAACCCTCTTGAAGGCAGCACTCCAGTGTTGCCATGCTGATGATCAGTGGAAGGAGAACTTGTCTCTATGTGAGACATCACTTGAAATCTGATCTATACATTTCTATATATTTCTTGTATTTCTGTAGGGTATGTCCTGTTTTGTCTTGATCTGTTTGCCCTAGGCAAGCAAGGGGTATGCTAACTGCTTCAAGTGGCAGCATCACAGACTGGTTTGGGTTGGGAAAAGACCTTAAGATTATCCTGTTCCAACCCTTCTGCCATGGGAAGGGGCACCTCACACACTATACCATGTCGCCCAAGGCTCTGTCCAACCTGGCCTTGAACACTGCCAGGGATGGAGCATTTACCACATCTCTGGGCAGCCTGTTCCAGCGCCTCACCACCCTCACAGTAAAGAACTTCTTCCATATATCCAACCTGAACTTTCCCTCTTTTAGTTTGAACCCATCACCCCTTGTCCTATGGCTGCAGTCCCTGATGAAAAGTCCCTCTCCAGCATCCTTCTGATGTTGGAAGCTGCTCTGAGGTCTCCACGCAGCTTTTCTTCAGGCTGAATAACCCCAACTTCCTCAGCCTGTCTTCGCATGGGAGGTGCCCCCTCTGATGCCACCAGCTAGTAAAGATTAGTTCAGCTTAAGTTCCCAAGCAGTGTTTAGGAACCCAGGCATGGCAGCGCAAAGACTTAATAAGACCTAATGGAATATCTTCTTTTGGTTTAAATTAACTGAATTCTTTGAGCTTCTTGGCAATCCACATGAAATGGAGTCTTATTTGGGTTTGGTTTAGGAAGTGAAGCAGGAAAAAAACCTTCTTGACTGTCAACTTGGAAAAAAATTGCAAGAGATCCACCAGCTTGAAGAAGAACTCAGAATGATCCATCAGTCTCTAAAGCAGAGCCAGAGGTTTGCGGAAGAGATGAAAAGTGAGTTACGTATTTAAATTTGTCAAACTCCTGTTGCCTGTTTACTGATGTGATTCCTGCAGTCCTGTAAGCTTCATTAGGAATTAAGTACAAAAATTTCCACTGTGGTTTGTGATTAGTGTTTTTAAGCAACACTGAGTTTCTCCTAAATGGAAATGAATTTTTGTCTATGAACATACAGAATTCCTGAAGATACATAATTTTGAAATTAATCAATGTGTACTAAACTTAGGAGCAAAATTATTTTCATAGAAGCTATTTAAACCAGAAAACTTCTGGTTTGTAATTGTGTGTTTCACAGTTTATGAAAAAACAGTAGGAAAATGTTTAATATAGTTGAGTCTTGCTTGCAGTGTTTGCTTCTAACTGAGAACACAGTGTTCCAGGAATTGAATTAAAATATACCTCGTTCTTCTGTTGGATCTGACTAAAAAAAGGGGATAGGTTCCGCCTTGTTTGTGTGCATCCCCCTTGTTTCTGTGTATCCATGAAGCTTCATGTAAGATTACAAAATGAAGCTTTTGAATTTGATCCTGTTTTCCTTAAAATTAATGACCAAACTTTTAATTGCCTTTCAAGTGAACAAGTCTGTTCAAATCAAGGCAGGGAAACAATTACGACAATTTGGGAAATGTCTGTGAAACTGGACATTCTTTAGGAGAAATGAACTATGAGACTGACCCACAAGACCGTCACATACTGGAATAATGAGACCCCTCCTGTTAGAAAGAGAAAGAAAAAAAAAAAACAAAAACAGTGCCACTTTATATAAAATCTGGTGGAAGTGAGACACAGAAACAACAGGTAGTTACATCTGAGAAGTAAAGACTGCCTGGCTTGGAATGCAGACTTCTATCAGACTGCAGAGTGGAAAGTTGGAGGTGTCTATGAGCATGTAGTGTCCAATCATCTAAGGTGATAGAAACAATCCTTTATCCAGTGATGTAGCTTGAAAGTAATGCCTTGCACTAGAATGAGAATTGAAAATAGTAAAAGTAAATAGTAATATGTCATCTAGAAAATGATCCGTGCAGTTGCCAGTATTGACTGGCAAAGATTTGATTGTGTTTTCTTTTACAGATAAGAATTCTTTTCAAGAAGCAGAGCTGAAGTTACTAGAAGAGAAATTTAAAAAGCAAGAGAGCTCCCTTTTGCTGGAGAAGCTGAAAGTAGCTTTAGCTGACATGGAAAAGCAACAAGATTCTACCCAAGACCTGCTCAAGGAAAAAGATAATCATATTAAAGAACAAAACTATAAAATAAGTAAAATGGAGGAAGAATCAGAAGCTTTGCAGAGGCTCCTTGGGTTCAAGCAGAAAGAATGTGAAGAACTGCAAAAAGAGGCTACTGCTTTTTCCCAATGGAAAAGTGAAAGTGATCACTGTATAAATAAACTGAAGTCTGAAAAGGAAAGTTTGCTGACCTATATCAATGACTTGGAGAGGTCCCTTCAGAGTCAGCAGATCAAAACTCGTGAGCATAGTGAGAAGCTTGGCATGATGCAAACTGAAAATGACAGGAAAAGCACAGAGATTAGAGAACTTAGAGACATGCTGGAATGTAGAAGTGCAGAATTAGAAGAACAAAAAAAAGCTTTTGCTGAAGTTCAGTGGAAAGCAGAATGTTCTGACAAAAAGTACTGTAAAGAAATAGAAAACATGACCTGTAAAATATTGCAGCTTACCAACCAAGTTGGTGAAGTAGAAGAAAAGTTGCAGTTAGCAGCAATTGAAGGACTGCAAAAGGAGCAATGTTATCATGACCTGCTCAGTGAATATGAAAATATCTGTCATCTTGTAAAAGCAAAATCTGCTTCAAAAATGACAGAAGATGGAGAAGTTGATTTGAAAAGTGGTCAGGATAAAACTGGTTTAGATAATACACAACTTGCAGCAAATAACTCCATTGCTGACGATCATGGATGTGCAAGAGCTCTTCTAGAAGCAGGACAAACTAAGGATCTGGCCATTTTACAAGATCAGATCTCATCTCTTGAGATCTCCTTAGTGGCTCAAAAGCAGCTGAATTCAGATCAGCAACAGCAGTATGAAGACTTACTGCAAATAAAGGGTGAAACAGAAGCAAGATTACTTAGTGTAGAGCAGGTGCACGAAAGCTTCGTGACAGAAACTAAACAGCACATTAGTAACTTGCAAGCAGATATTTCAGCACATCAGAAATTAGTTGAAAACACTTTAGGTGTTCTTGAGCAAAAGGACATGCAACTGCAAACTCTGAATGAAAGGTTAGAGGAAAGACAAGCTGAGCCTCAGCATTTAAAGGTCAGTAATAAATTGCTTGAGGATTCAGTAAGACAGCTGAAGCTCCTGTCTGGAACGTGGGATTCGGAGAAGAAGGACATGTCCTCAATGATTTGCTCATATAGCAAAAAAATTGAGGAACTAACTGAAGAAAATGGAAGCCTTAGGGATTTAAGCAGAACTTTAGAGCAAGGACAAATAACTTTAATGGAAGCGAACAAAAGTATTTC
>NW_009942352.1:12176-15574 GCF_000696875.1 Nestor notabilis | reverse complement strand
AAAGAGAAGAAATAATTTCTGAAATATCCAGAAAACACAAAGAGGAAAGACAACATATTGAATCAAGAACTGAAGAAATCAAATCAGAGCTTGAAGTTTTGCAAGCAAAGCATAAATTGGTGGAAGAGGAAAATGCAAATGTGATGAGCATTCTGAGAGAGCAGACAGTTGAATTTGGGGAAAAGAAAGCAAAATTAAAACAAGAGAAACAGTTATTTCGTGAGAATAAAGATAAACTGATAGCCTCAGAAGAAATAAAAAAGGATTTGGTTCAACAATTTCAGCAACTACAGTCAGAATTTTCCAATACCCAAAATGTGCCTTCAACAGAGCTTGAATGTTTAAGACAGGAAATGTTAAACATAAGGGCAGCACCAAATACAATGCAAGAAGAATGTGATACCTTATTTCAAGACAAGGAGCAACTGGGGAAGGAAGTAGAAATAAAAAGCGAACCTCTAATGTGTGATGTTAGGTGCGAACAGAGGCTCCGTTCAGAACAGTTGAGGAAATCCATTGAAGAAAAAGATATTGAGCTGAATAAATACCAAGTTAAACTTGAGCTTCTTCAAATGGATTTTGAGGACAGAGAACTCTCTCTAGAGAACTACAGGTTAGAAGTGATGCAGCTGGAGACTGCTTTAAAAGGCCTAGAAGTAGAACTTGAGAAAAGCATGAGAGAGAAAGAGACACTACAGCAAGAACTGCTGTCTGTTAAAGAACTGAAAGCTTCAGATGATGAAGGTCACTCATTGGAGTATAATTATGATGGTGTTTCTCAGAATTGTGGCAAAAGAGGAATGGAGGAAAGTTTTTCATCACTCTTGCTGGCATCCTCTTTGCAGGTAATGCTGAACAACCTGACCAAGCTTGAGAAAATGTGTGAGAGGTTGCAGGCTGAGAACATTGCATTAGCCTCTGGATTTGAAGACTCAAAAACCAATGGCAGCACAGGTATTGATAAAGAGGCAGAGGAGAAAGAGAGCATAATGAATGCAGATAGAAATTTAAAAGCAGAAGAAGCTATTTTTCCTGATGAACCTATGGATCAAAGTGATAGCAGTGATTTGGGAATGTATTCTGATAATAAGGAAATGTTCTTCACACTTAAAGAATGCAGTACTGGATCCAGCTCTGACTACAAAGATTTAAAGTTGTGCAGCAAAGAAGTTAAAATATGCTTTGCTGAAGTGAGAGAGAAGCTTTTGTCCTTCCAGAATGAACATATAAAATTATATGAACAACATTGCAGTATGAGCTCAAAGATATCTGAGCTACAGTCTTGTATTGAAATGCTGAAGGCAGAAAATTCTGCGCTGTCAACAAGTATGAGCAGCGCACATACAGCTTCTGTGAGAGGGCCACTATCTTCCAGCCAGAATGGCACGCTGCCTAAATCAGATGACACTAAGTCCACAGTTTCTTTCTCAGTTCTCTTGGAAAGTCCCTGTTTTATAGAAACGAGTGAGGTGGTCGATTGTTCTAACAGTGGTACATGCAAATGGGTGGAGGAAATCAATCAGCCAGACAGCTCTGCAGAAATAATTCCAGAAGATGCAACAAAAGCTTTGGTTGAAAATTGTCATAATGCTCACAAGTTGGACTCTGTTAGAGAGCCCAGGAGCATTACTCCTAGAAAATCTAACCTTGAGAGTGAAATTGAAGAGCTTCAGATGCTGTGTCAGACGTATGAGAAAGCCATCAAGGTGCTCGAAGACCAATTTCACATCCAAGAGAATATGAAAAACGAGGAAATACAAGAGCTGAAAAATGTTATTCTTTCTGAAAGAAAAGAAATAGATCATCTCAGACAGCAAAATCTGTCTGACAAAGAAGAATGGCAGCAGAAACTGAATAATGTGACTATGGAGATGGAGGGCAAACTGGCAGCAGAAAGAAAACAAACTGAGAATCTATCTTTGGAGCTGGAAGCAGCAAGATTCCAACTCCAAGTCCTTGATTTAAGTTCTCACTCACTGCTATGGGCAGATATTGAAAATGTAAGTAACTATAAGTCACTGTCATGTAAATCAGTTTTATGTAAAGCTTTTGATGCTAAGCCAAATTTAACTCTTGAAATTAAATGTGTTTATATTTGTGTCCCACAGAAGTGGTACTGCTCTTAAAAGAAAACAGAAAAATAATCCATCCCTTGAGGCCTTACACATCACAGGGATTATGAGAAACAGTAAATTAAGACAAAACCAACAAGTTGAGTCTGTTAGAATTGTATAATACTCTGAACTACTTCTTTTTTTTCCAGGCGTGGGTTGTTTTCAGTGTGGATCCTGTGTGTTAGTGGGTGTGCATGCACTGTATGTGTCTGTACTGTGCTTACAGGCTTTGATTTCTTATTTAACACAGTGGGTAAAGATGCATGCACTTACCATGTCCTGTCAAGGGACAAGCAAGTTTGTGTTTGTGTTAGCAAACAGATGTGGGCTGCTTCCACACCTCTAATTCCTTTCAGTACCAGCAACAGCAGAACAGAGCGAGCTGGTAGTGGAACAGCTAATTTTCATTTCAGCCTGATTTCTTTCAAAATAACCAAAGGGACTAAGGAATGTAGGAGTTGGCTCTGTCTTTTTTTGTGGCACTGTAGATGGTGTGCAACCAGTGAACTACATTTTGCTGCTGCTTGTAAGGAGTGGCAGAATCAAAACTTCACTCGGAATGGTAGAAAGCCAGTTTAATTCTTGCATGGCAGTGTATTAGACTAATTCCCCTTAAAAATAAATTTAAATAATAAATTTAATTCTGCTTTTGAGAATTCCATTTTTGACCATTAAGTCCTGTGCAAGTGGCCTCCAGTGCCATATCAAAATGAAAGTTTTACACTGTTCTCCCAGTCAGAGCATCCTGAAGCTCTACATTTTGCTCAGCTGTAACACTGAGCAGCTGCTCCTTGCAGAGGAGAAAATCTTCTATGTGTTGCTTGCAGTTCACACAGAGCATTCACACTGATCATTGAATTATAGAATTGTTTGGGTTGGAAGGGACCTTCAAAGGACATCTAGTCCAACCCCCCTGCAGTGAGCAGGGACATCATCTAGATCAGGTTGCCCATAACCACATCCAGTCTGGCCTTGATTTGTCTCCAGGGATGGATACCTATGTGCTTGAAGAAAGAAATACTGTTCCTTACCACACCTAGCTGGAGCTTTTTAATGATGAAGCCCTCAATATAGTCCATTCAGGTGCTGCCTGCAAACCTAGTTCTTTTTTGGAGTTCTCAAGTTTTGAAGTTACTCATTCTTATTGCTTCAAATGAGAGCATCAGGTGGCACCAAATGTAAGCCCAGCTCTGACAGACAGTGGTAATTTGGAAAAGGGGTTTGGGTTTGTTTTTGTTTGTGTTTTTTTTTTTTGTTTTTTTTTTTTTTTTTTTTTTTTTTTTT
>NW_009942352.1:0-12145 GCF_000696875.1 Nestor notabilis | reverse complement strand
TTTTTTTTTTTTTTTTGTTAGGATTTGGGCTTGTATTCCTTGAGGATTCTCTGGTGTCTAATAGAAGGTGAGCAGTAAAACTTTCCCCCGTTAGCAATGCTCATAATTTTTCACTTTGTTTTCCCAAATTATGGAGGTATGTGATGTCTTTGCACTTAGTCTTCAGTAAATTTGGCTGAAATTTCTTCCTTGGTATCTTTAAAACCTTTTGACCAAAGATGTATGTGTGTAGAAACAAGTGTAAATTCCTTCCATAAGAAAGCAGATTCTGAAGTAGAGGATGCTATCTATTTATTTTACGTAAGAGCAGGAGCTTTACTAGTTTAAGAAAACCTTTAAAGCTCGCCTTCTTTTATTCTTATATGTATTCTTTTCCTTTTGCCTTTTTTAATGGGTTGATTCTTACCCTTGCAGAAGACTGACCAAGAAACCACTATTCCTTATCGATTGGGAGTGCCTATTGAAAACTCAGCACCGAAAAACAAAAGGTGTAAACTAATCCCCACTGAGAAAATGGCTGTAGGAGGTACCTCTGTGAGTGAAAATGCGACTGAGACCACTGAAGCAAGATTAATGGAAAATGACACTGAGATTTCTGAAGAACACAAGTGTAGAAGTATGTCAGGGAAAATAACTAGTCCTTCAGACCATGCCGGTGCTTTATCAGTTTTCAGGAATACGTGTTTGAGTGCAGGGGATTTCACTGAAATGCTTCAGGGGGAGGCAAAACAACAGACTACTGAAAATTTGAAGCTGATCTGTGAGGTAGAAGAAAGCCATAAACATGTTGAATTACTAATGAAAGTTGAGCAATTAAACTCGGAGCTGAACTTTCAGAATCTACCATTAGCTCCAAAGGCCTCAGCTTTTGCAGAACTGGAAGAAGCTGCTGTAGTTGTCAAGGAAGAAAACTGTGGCATACAGGAAATACTGGAATCAGTTTCTGTCATTAACCAGCAATTATCTCTTACAGTAGAAAAAGAACCTGAGAACATAAATTCTGAGCTGGAGGTATATAAAGTTAGATTCCCTAATACAGCAGACACATTGGATGATGTAGAAATGATGACCAAGAGAGATTGTCCTGACCAATTTCTTGCAGCTGAAAATGAACAGAGGAGTCCTAAATCGGAGGAAGGTAATATTGAGAACCGTGTCTTGTTCATAGAGCATGACACTGAAATGCTTCAGGCAAAATGTCGGCAATTAGAAAGGGAGACTGAAGTTAACCTGAAAACTATTCATGGCTTCCAAGAGCATCTTGTTTCAGTCACAGCCGAAAGAAACCATATTAACCAAGAACTGAGTACTTTGACTGAAAATAAAAAGGAACTGGATCAAAAGAAGCTACAAAAGAAATTGAAAGAACTGGAGTCAACTAAGGTAGATTCTGCTGAATTCATTAGAAAGTTAGAGGGTGAAGTGAGGACACAAACAAATCTGCTTGAAACTGCAGAATCTGATGTAAATCAGTTGTCAAATGAAAAAGAACATCTTCTGCAGAAGCTGCAAAGTTTGGAAAATGATGTCGTGTCTTTCACCTTGGAAAAGGGAAAACTCCAAAATGAAGCAGCAGATTTGAAGAAAGAGAAAGAGCTGATTGTGAGAGAGTTGAAAATAATGCAGAGTAAATTAAGTTCATCAGAAATGGAAAATTCAAAGTTTTCCAGATATTTGGAAGGCTTGTTAATGGAGAAAAGTGAACTTGCTGCTAGACTCAGCTCAGCACAGAACGAAGTAGACCAAATGAGACATGGAATTGAGAAGCTGAAAGTCAAAATTGAATCGGATGAGAAGAAAAAACTCCACATTGTTGAAAAGCTGAAAGAGAGTGAACGGAAAGCTGACTGTCTTCTTGATAAAATTGAGAGGCTTGAAAGAGAATTGGAGATGTCAGAGAAAAATCTAGAAGATGCAATTATTCAGTTGGAGACTGCTAAAGCAGAGGCAGAAACAGTGGCAGTGGAGATGGAAGAGATGACTGAAAAGCTGAGATGTTTGAACTTACAAATTGATGTCCTCACCTCACAAAAAGAATGTTTGGCTAAAGATTTAAAAGAAAAGCAAGAAAGAATCCTTGAGCTAGAGGCTGGGAATCTGACTACAGCAAAACTGTTGGAAGAAAAGGAGGAAGAAAAGCTGCAAATCAAGGAAGAGTTTGAAAATGCTGTGGCATTGCTGAAATCTGAGCTCAAAGATAGGAGTGAGAAATTAGAGGAGGAAGGAGATGCTAGAGCAAAAGAGCAAGTCTTGATTAACCAGGTGGCTCATCTTGAGCAAGATAAAACAATGCTGTTGCAGGAACGTCAGGAATTAAAAAATGAAAATATCAGATTGGATCAAATGAGGGAAGAACTTGCTCATGAATTGATGCTTTGTAAACAAAAACTCAGTGAAAAGGTGCAGGAAAACAGTGATCATGAAAAGGTGGTGAAAGAAACAGAGGAACTGTCTGTACACCTGACACACATGCACCATGAGCATGAATATTGGCAACAGGAAAAAGAAAGGCTGCAGAATTTGGTTGCTGAGTTGAAATTGAAGGAGCAACATTTTCCTGAGAATGAAACCTTTCCGGATATCCTGAATGTTCTAAAAGTGTCCTATAAGAACCTTGAGAAGGAACTGGAATCTACACGTTGTGAAAAGAGCACTTTATGCGAAAAGGTAACACCATTTCCTTTAGCATAGAATTCCCTTTTGAAGAGTGAGGATAAAGTGTCCTCCGGGATTAGCACTTCCTTAATAAATTATATCTTATAATAATTTTATCCTTTACAGTAAGCATCCTATTTTTAAAGTGTTTTTAATGGAATCATGAGTTTGCATTCCAGTTACAGGGCTGTAAAGCATGATACTGTTTTGTGTAGTGTGAATGGGAAGGTTGCTTGAAAGGAGGCAGAGAAGTTTAATCAAATAATGCAGGGTAGTTTCCTCTTTCCTTTAGAAGATAAAGAGAAAAAACAAATTAGCATTGGATAAGTGAGCTTTTATATCAAGAAAAAGTACTTTGGGAGCTCAAAGGAAAGTGAAACAACAGTTGGACACTTAACATGCAAGAGCAGCATTAGGCTGTTGTGACTGTTGCTCGGAGTTACAGCAGCTACGGGGAAAAAAATAACCCATTTTAAAATCTGCCTTGTTGTATGTAAGAAACTTCTTTGGAGGTCATGACACGTGTAATTAAAAATAACTCTGAAAAATTTCATTTCAGGTAAATGAACTGATGGAAGGTCATAGTGAGCTGCGAGTCAAGCTAAGTGATGCTGAACAGAAGATTTCCAAACTACTGGAAGAATTTACCACAGAAAGAGACAAGCTTGCTGAAGAAATACAACTTATTCAAGAACATTCAGAAAAGAACAAAGTTAGTTACTCCATGTGTAGTATTTCTGAGTTCAAGGCCAGATGCTGAAGCACAGTAAATGTGTGGAGGTTGGTCAAGGGAGCTGTGCTAATGTACAGTATCAGATCAGGCTTGATTCTGTTGTTGTGTTAAGGAATTTGGGTGGGAAAAGAAAGGAATTGTCAACAGCTTTGGGAAAACCTGTATGGCAATACAGGCCAACTGTCCAAAGAGCAGTTATAGAAGTGGGTCAAAATGAAAATGCTTAGTAAGTTTTGTCATCTTAAAAGAGGGAGAGGAAAGTGACCCTTAGCCTCCCAAGTCACTCTCACAGGGACCAGTGTTTAGAGGGATTAAGCTTTGATTTTGGCAGTGCTGCTTGATTTAAGTGTTGGCAAACTTGCACTGGCCATGCCCTGCAGATCATAACATTTCTTTTTAGAAGACCCTCCTTCACCTTGTGTTCTGCCTTTTGCATTCAGATGTTTCATTCTTTAATCACAGCGTGTTTAGCCACTATTAAATACTTTTTTCTTACCAGGTTGGTTTTGGAAATTAAAAGATGTTTCAGATGTAAAGTCAAATAGTTTAATGGGTCAACTCTTTCTCCATTGAGGAAATTGTAATAGTAAAGGATGTGCTATTACTGTTTACAGATTCAGCTGCATCAGACTATGTCAGAAAAAAATGAACTAACTAAGAGGTTGGGGATGGTCCAGAAAGAACTACAAGAAAAAGAAAGTGAAATGAAGAGAGAAATATCAGAACACAAAACCAGATTACTTCAAGCAGAGAAGGAGCATCAGGATGCTCTGACAGAAGCAAACCGAAAGGTAAACAGAAAATGGGAAGAATGGTGCAGTGAGTTTTTAATTCTGTGTATTTTACAAAATTTTGCTGATCCTGTTGCAAAAGAAATAGTCTTTGTTAACAGTGTTGCCAAACTCTCTATATACTTACCTTGGAACTCAGTAAATGTTGAATTAACTTTTTTCCGTATAGCAAGCAGGTGAAAGGTAAATGTACCTCAGAACACTGTGTTAAGTGTATATAGAATTTACCTATAAAACAACAGTATGTTTTAGTCCAGGAAGTAGTTGTTTTGATAGGAATGGGGAAGAAAGATTAACCTTTTCAGGATATAAGGGCACATTTGTTGGAAATGCATTTGTCAGCCATGCTGCATACGAAGACCCATCATCTTTTCCGCTGACGTATCTGTCTATAACTATGTACTTGAGGCCAGTAGGACACAGGCAAACAATTTACTATAATTATTTCTTAATAATTTTAATTCTTGTGAATATAAAGTAAATTTAAAAGCAAGTTTTAGTAAAATACAAGGGCTTTCTAATGGTAGACTTCTTAGAGGCAAGATTCTGGTATTCAAAATGTATACTGGAGACAAATTGCTCTTTCAGCTTTAAACTCCTCAAAACACACAGAGCAGATTTGCTGTGGAATTCCTGTGGGCTGTGATATGCTCCTAAGTACATCTTTAAATTTCAATTCAATGTCCTTTTTGGTATCATAGTAATTAGGCACATGTTCTTTCTCTAGAATGAAGCTGAAATTGAGGCCTGTCAAGATAAGATGAATTCACTGGAGCACTTTATCAGCTCACAAAAATTGGAAATTGAGCATTTGAAGTCAAATAAAGAAGAGCTGAATAATTCCCTTAAAGAAGCTAAACAAACATTAGGAGAACTCCTAAAAACTAAGGTAAGAAAAAGATGTAGTAAAATAAAATAGGATTGGGAACCAGTGCTCCAGAGCTTTGGCTCGACTTTGATACTGCCTTTGTTTCATTAATGAGAATATAGAGCATGGAGGAAACATTGTTAGTGTTGATCTACAGTAGAAAAACTCTGCTATGTACACCACAACTCAGATCACCTAGAGCTGGTGTAGGTGATCCTCAATACAGCAGTCTGTCTACACTGAACATTGCAACTGGATTGTGGCTAAAATACACTCAAAGAGGCTTTGCAGTGCCTCTATTTTCTGTTTGTGTATTACTTAGAACATGGCATTTTTTATCATCAGTCTTAAGCATTAGTCTTGATACATTGATTCTTGAGAATTTATCAATTCTATTTTAATAGAATTCTCATGATGTTTATTAACTAGTGTCATTTTCTAAATGACAACTATTGTCCCTGATCACAGAATATGAGCTCCACATACTGTGAACAGCTGATAGCTGGGAACAGTTCTAGATGTGCTTAGTTTGCTTTCTAGTAGAACAGGAGAAGTTTAACTGTCCCTGTTACTGAGTTTATGTAAAATTTCCCTTAATTTTTCTTATCTACCTTTTCTGGTTTTTTGGTTTTGTTCTGCTTCTGTCTGTGTTTGACTGCTGGCTCCAACTCTGTTGTCCAACTTCAGGAATGAGTATCTCTGTAAACGTACTCTTAAATAAAAATAGTCAATTAAATTTACTTGCAAGTAAACACTGAGTTGCGATACGTTCACCTTGCTCGTCAGTTCTTTATTCCATAGGGCCCCCCACTGTGGGGTTAATTTGTTTAATACCAGCAGTCCAGTGATACAGAGGACTATAGGATATGTGCTAGTGACAGAAAACATTACCCATGGTAGTGTAAATGTAGAGTGTACAAGGCTTCCTCTGTGCTCACTGTGTGGTTTTTGCAGGCAAGTCAATACCAAGCCACATGAGCACAGAGCAGCCCAGGAGCATGGAAGTGGGTGGAAAGGAATAATCTGCTGCTTCTCAGAATAGTATTGTTGAGCTGGAGTTTAGAGTGCAAAGCAGGCCTGGCTGATCTTGCCTCTGTGGTAATAAGATGCAACAGGGATGAAGAGTTAAGGAGACTCAAACTAGGAGGGGGCACTTTAAAATTTAGAGTGTTGGTTTGATATTTGTTAATGCTTTGTTAAGTCACATCAATGAAGTGATAGTAGGTAGAAAAAGGGCTTACTGCCTCAAGAGTTCACAGGTAAAATGCTAGTCTTGACATCAGTAATCTGAGTATTCATAATTTGTTAGTATACCTGAAGAAAGTAAGTCTCCCTTATTGGTATTTGAATTCTTGTTTTTTCTGCTGAGTTAATCATAGAATCACAGACTGGTTTGGGTTGGAAAGGACCTTAAGATCATCCAGTTCCAACCCCTTGCCGTGGGCAGGGACTCCTCGCCCTAGACCATGTCGACCAAGGCTCTGTCCAACCTGGCCTTGAACACTGCGAGAGATGGAGCCATCAGTAAGAGGACTTTCTTTTCCTGCAGTAAAGGAGCTGCTACAATGAGATTGTAAGGAAGCAAGCAAACAAGTATATGTGACAACCAAGCTCTATATGTGACAACCAAGCTCTATGGCTTATTTTGCATAACAGTTGAGCTTCCATTTGGCATTCTAATGTTTAAATGGAAGAATTATGTTCCTGATGTAATAACTACATTTCTTATTTTGTAGGCTGATAATATTGACATTATAGTTCAACAGAAGAAGGAAAATGAATTTGCCCACAATGAAGTGCAGCTGTGGATGAAATCCTTTAAACAGATGGAACAGGAAAAGGAAATGTTGCAGAAACAACTTGTTGAACGTGATGAACTATTAAACAAGAAAAATCTAGCTGTGACAGAGTGTAAGAAAGAAGGTAACTAAATCTAGATTCAGTCTTGATGCTTTCTTAGCAGTTTAAGTTTGTAAAACTTTCTTTTCCCCTCAAATATCCATTTGCGTGTGCAGCTCTAATGCCAAGCATGCTTCTTAACTAGCATAAAAAAGTACAACTGCAAATGTGTTCATCTTCTTTTTCTTAAAGTATCAGAGGCAAGTCTGGATTATGAATAGGTATTTTAAATATAACATCTTTGTGTTTCAAAGTGAGCGAAGGAAGAAGGGGAGTGTTTTTCTTAATAACTGACGTTCATGTACAAATTCTTTTATAGTTTTCCAGCTTTCTCCACTGATTCTCATGCTTTGTTCTTTGTATTTTGGCTCATCTCATGAGATGTATGTAAATGATACTTAAATTTAGGGGCACAAACTGGAGTGTTCAGCAGTTACAAAATGACAGGGAAATGTTTGCCCATTCACTGGTCACAGATTCTTTGCAAATTGCGCATGTTTGTTCCCTATTTAATAACTAGGGAACAAACATAATACGTTATTATGTCCTATCACTGATTTTGTTATACACTGTCACCTTTTTTTCTTCTAGTGGCACAGTTACTGAACATGTATAATTCATTAAAAGATGCGTGACCATTCTATTGTAAGTTCTTATATATGCATTTTTATGTCAGTTATAATGATATTTTGCTTTTAAAGGTGCTGATGAGAATGCTGTTACGGAGGAAATGAAGTTAAAACTGGAAGAATTACAGGAATTTACAGAAGTGAAAACCAGAGAAGCAAATGAGAACTTGGAGAAATACTGTTCTCTTTTCGTTAAATATTATAAACTAGAGGAAGAAAATGAGATGCTAAAAACACAAGTCAGTTTGTTGAGTGCTCAGCTGAAACAGCCAAGTGATCTTGTCAGCACTCCTTTGCTGAATTCAGATAACTCACTAGCAGGGAGCAGTCAGTCTGTCAAAGAGGTGAGGGCAGCTGAAGATGCTACTAAGCGTTCATTTAAAAGGCAGAGACATGAAGACAACAGGAAAGATAAAGAAGAACCAAGATCCCCTGTGCCAGGGACTTTATCCAAGAAAAAAAGGAAGGATGATGTCTGTCAAGATCTGCTAGGGGTGGAGAGCACTGACAGTGAGCCACGTGGGCTTCCAGAAGTAGTGAAAAAAGGTATTCATAGAGTTTTATAAGGGCAAACGTCCTCTTGAGCGGAATGGGTGGGTTTTCTTCTCTTTTAGTTTGCTGGATTAGTTCTACTCTGGGTGAGTAGGTGACTGCACAAACATTTTTGGTGCCAATGGTGGAAGGTGAAAGTAGTTAATGTCAGATGTGCCAGTTAGTGCCAAGTTAGTGTTTGTGGAGCTGTAGTATTAGACTAGCATAATATGTTTATGTTGGTTTAATAATGACCATTCTGCTAAGAGTGAAATAGTTCTGCAGCCACAGCTTTGTAGTTTCTCCTTATGTATGTATGAGGGGCTAAGCATATACTGTGTAACAGCAACAAAGTCTTGTGATGGAAGACTTGCTCTGGTCATTTAAAAGCATTCTTTGAACCACTCACTGGAACTTACAGGAGAATAGATGTGGAGTGAGTCTAATCTTAAAGACCACAGGACCGGAGTGCTGGAGTACTGTGTTGTGATGGAGCCATGTTTGCTCCCTCCAGAGCCCCACAGTTCCTTCACTGTGGCTCCTGATGAAGTCAGAGGCAGTTAACAGCTATGTAGGGTCTGACTGGTCAGTGGCTGGTGGGGAGGGCTGCAGGGGGACTCTGAAGCAAGAGGTACAACCTCAGAGGAACTACAGTCAGCAGGTTCCTCTGTCCCTGAGCACTTGGGTTAAAAACAAGGAGCAGGATCTGACCCCCACCTCCTGTTCTCCATCACCTCACTGAAGGTGTAGTGTGTGGCAAGGTGATTGGAGGCCAGAAACTAGAGAGGAGAGGTGTCTGGAGGGAAGCTGAGTGTTTTCTTTTTGTGTGCTTTTATTTCTTTCAGTACTAGTATCAGTAATTTAAAATGTGTTAATTTCCAATACAATAGATCAATTAAAATTCTCTGAGTCCAAACTGTCTTGCCCTCAGCAGTAATACATTGCCATCTTCATGAGAACTCAGTTTCTTCCTACTATGAATGTAATGAAATTAGGTACTCCATGCAAGGTTCACTGTAGCAGAAAGCAACTGAGAAGATTGCACAAATCAGGGCTTGAAAAATATGATGTATGTTCATTATATTTTATATATTACATGTACCTGCTAAGTACCCCTTTATAATAAATGCAGTTGCAGTCATTGAAGTCAAGCCACGGAGATACTGAATCACCTTAAATCCAGTAATCCCTCCCAAAAGTCAGGATTTCAAAGCCTGCACGTTATTTGCATTTCTTTTTCTTACCAGCATTATTTTTCTGGAAATATACCTGTACTGAGGATACATGTGCCAGGTAATGTTTGACTTCTAGGCTAAATAGAGAAGATAATAGATAATCTATAACACTGTAGTTCTATGCAGAGAAAAGTATGAAAAATCAAGCATGTCACATCGCAATATTGTGTTCTGATTGAATTCTGGTAACACCACTACATGTTTATGTAATTATTCTCTAGACAATAATGTACCTGTAAATAAAAAGACCAAACACTGATTGAAAAACTTTGCTGTAGAATCACTGTTACACCTTGCCTACAGTTTCCAGGGCTTGCATATGTATTTTGGGATACCCAAGATCTGTTCAGCAATCTTTTTGATCCATTTTCTTCAATAAAACAAATCTAGTCTCCGCTATTTTTAGCCCCATTGTGAAAAAAAGAGGTGATCTGTTTGAGGAAGTGTAATTAATTTGGCTGGTTTTAATAAAGCTGCTTCTTTTTCAGGGTTTTCTGATACCCACAGTGGAAAGGTTAGCCCCTGCATTTTACATCAAACCACCCTAAACCTAAGAACCGGTCCCCATCTGGCTTCCCCAAGTGAGAAACTGCTTTCGGCTACACAAGAAGTACAGAAATGTAGACCAGATCATCTTGGTGAGCTCTCCTCTTCGACATGTGGTGGCAGCAAACCACAAAAGGTACCTTAGAACTATACATCTCGGTATGAAAGCTGTGGAGAAAACTAATACATTCATGAAATGTATTCATCTTGCCAAGGAAGTTTGAGGATATATAGGGTGGTAAAGATCATAGGTACTGAACCACTAAAACATGACAGAGGTCTTGACCACATTAGCAATCTGCAAGTTGTTTCCTTGGTGTAATCTGTGACTTCATAGGGAAACCCACCAAGTAACGTAGATTAAATACAGGTATATTTTCAGTTTCTTATTATGGATATTAAAGAGCAGATATTCCTTGTACTGTGGTTTCTTAGGTTTCAGAACATGTAAACAGCAAAACAATGAACCTCTGGGAGTCTGAGTTGAGGCTTAACATTTTCTCCTAACAACTTGTCTTGGAATCCCAGATTCAAGATAAGGTGTTCTTTCTAAGCTGGTGCAAACACTTCGCTGATTATAGAGAAATTTTAGGGCAGAAATAAATCTTTTGTTGTCTGAAATCGTCAGAGCTTTTAACAATACTATCTCAAGGCGAGCAATAAGAGAATAGTTGTTATATTTTGCTACTTGTTTACATGAGGGTTACACAGAAATATGCCACTCGATAAAAATTCTTCCAGTTTGCCAGGTTACACAGAAACATTCCCTTGTTTTGAGCTACAGCAGTGGGAAATCTGTAGTTTGAAGTGAGTGTAACCACTGAATGCATGTATGTTGTTTCAAGGGTTAACTACCCTACTTGCCGAAATTTGCTGCCTATTACAGATACTGCCTGGAGCTCTGTTTTATTGCTGTTTCATTAAGTGATGCCAATAAATTCTATTTCCACTCATTTATGTATATTTGCCAGTAATTTTAGAAACAAACTGAGGATGTTGCTTGTAAAGAACCTCAGTAGTTCAGAAAAGAAAGGAAGCCTTGGACACAAAAAGTTGTGTAGTAATCACCTGCCAGCTGGTGTAAGCTTGTTGTAGGCTCTCACTGACCATAGTCAAGGTTACAGCAAATAACAAACTATCAGTAATAAACTGGTTTTACTTCACCTGGGGGAGGCATTTCCCAAACAGTCCTCCTCGTTGCCTTAGCTTGTATTGTCTGGGTCTAAGGACAGGCTACTCCTTATCCTTTGCTATGTAGCAGACATTCAGATTTCAGGGTTGTTTTGTACCACCACCTGTGAATATGCCAAAGTCAACAGTTGCAGGAATTTGTGCCCGTTTCTCTTGGACACTGCTAGATATATGTGTACATCTGGTAATTTCTGGTGGAATTGCTCAGAATATTCTTTCATCGCTTGTTGAAACCATTAAAACATGTCGTTTCATATTTTATATTAATACAAGAAATTGTGTCTAATTTAAAAAGTGAAATAAGCCTCGTTTCCTTGTCTTTGACAGGCACTTGTAAGTACTTCATTTCAGACACTCGGTTTCAAACTGTTGCAAATTTCTCAAGGTGTTTAAAATGTGCCCTGTCGTTTTCATATGCAAATTTCTTCCTTTTCCTATGTGAATTTAATGTAGAGTTTAAATGGAGTGCTTTGACTGCACATCAGTTAAAATGTGAAAGCAGTGGTTTCTGTCCAGGTGTCAGCAAAAAAAGTGACAACTATGTTTTATGTTTCCAGAATATATACAGGAAAAATGAATTACAGATCTCAGTGCACAATACAGCATTCAGATACAATACGATACAGTCCATCATATTTGAAAACTCATGGCAGTCAGGTGAAGTTCCAGGTGACTGGAAAAAGGGAAATATAACCACCATTTTCAACAAGGGGAAAATGGAAGACCCAGGGAATTACAGACCAGTCAGTCCCACCTCTGTGCCTGGCAAAATCTTGGAACAAATTCTCTTGGAAAGCACTTGAAAAACAATGAGGTGGCTGGTGACAGCCAGCATGGCTTCACTAAGGGAAAATCTTGCCTGACCAATTTGGTGGCCTATGGTGTGGCTACAGAACTGATGGACAGGGGCAGAGCAGTTGGTGTCATCTACCTGGACTTGTGCGAGGCATTCGACACTGTCCCACATGACCTTGTCTCTAAATTGGAGAGACACCAATTTGATGGATGGACCACTCAGTGGATAAAAAACTGGCCAGATGGCTGCACACAAAGTGTTGTGGTCAACG
>NW_009942351.1:0-31706 GCF_000696875.1 Nestor notabilis | reverse complement strand
CTGAAAAACAATCTGGTGGGGAAGAGACCAGGCTGGGGGTCTGCAGAATAAGTCTGATGAGGAATGGTTGAGGGAACTGGCATTTATTCTGGGGAAGAGAAGGCTCAGAGGCTACCTTATCATTGTCTACAACTACCTGAAAGGAGGATGGAGCCAAGAGGTGGCTGGTCTCTTCTCCCAAGTGATAGGACAAGAGGCAACAGCCTTAAACTGCACCAGGGGAGGTTTAGACTGGAAATTAAGAACAATTTCTTTACAGAGAGTTTGATCAGGTATTGGAACAGGCTTTTCAGGGAAGTTGTGGAAGTGTTCAGAAGTGTGTAGCTGAGGACCTCAGTAACATGGTTTAGTGCTGGTCTTGGCAGTCCTGGGTTAATGGTGGGACTTGATGATCTTAAAGTTCTTTTTCAACCCAGTAAATTCTATGATTCTATGATTCTGTTATTCACAGTGCCCTCAACAATCAGAAGTTTTTTCTTTTGTGTCAGTATCTTATCCTGAAAGAACTTTAAAAGGTTCACCGTAAGAGGCATAGCTTTTTATACATCATTTTACTAGATTCTGCTTTCAAAAACTCTGAAGAAAAGCCTGGAGGCTTTTTTCTTGCTGACCACCAAGCTTATATTTCTGTTCTCATCTCAGATACATACATCATGGTATACAATGCTAGAGTTAACACCACACCTACATTGGGGGTTCAGCTGAGTGCCTGGGGTCAAAGGTGACCATTGCAATAATTTGGTTTGATCTCTTATTCAACTTCATCCACGAAATTTCCTGCAACAATAGTTGTATGAACATAAAACTGTGTTTTAAACCTGATTTATTTTTTTTTCTGTGTTAACACTTCGGAAGTAAAATTTGAGGGGAAAAGTGGAAAAAGTGTAATTGTAATTGGCACATGGATAGATGCACCTAATGAAAAGGGAATAATGCTAATTAACAGGTAGTGCATATGCAAGGAAACATGTCTGAATTCACACCAAAATGTCAGCAGCTGATTCTTATCTCTTACTATTTTTACAGTACTGTAACTTCTTTTTGCTTGGAATAAAAGAACTTCTGAATTTTAGACGCATGATCAGCTTGGGTAGCTGCTGTGAAATGCTTCCTGTAATAAGATGGGGCTTGGAAGGGTGACAAAACCCCTGAGCAGCAAGGGATGTTACACAGAGTGGTGGCAGAGAGGCTTGTTCTCAAGGATCGTATTAGTCAGAAACGCTTTCAGTGAATAATTTCTTCCTTAATGTGCTATCATCACTCAGGTTCCTAAGAAACTGGACAGTTTAATTGGTTATCTATTAATGAAGGTAGATTTCTTCATGTTCATCCAGGTTTAATTCTGGATTCTGTCAAATGAGAATGCAGCCATGGCATCAGCAATTTCAAAGTTCCTGCTCAGATAAAATAAAAGCACACTGCTGCTCAAAATAATATATTGAACTTTGAATTTAGCACCCCAAACATGAACGTTATTTCACTATTCATAGTATTCTAATTCAATTTGCTTTAAAATAAGAATAAAAAAATATTTAAAGTTAGCCTAGTTAACATTTTTATTATTTAATTTGGGACAGAAATTGTTATTCACAATAGCACTCTGAAAATTAATTATTGTTATTATAAGCACATAATCAGTTTATTTTACTGTAAGGAACATTGTTCAGTATGCTTGTTGGGGGTTGGAAGTAGATGATCTTAAGATCCTTTCCAACCCTAACAATTTTATGATTCTGTGATTAAAAGCCTCAAGATATTTTAGTCCCGATCAAGCTCAAATATAGTTTTAACTATAAGTACCAAAGTAATCCATTGAAATGACAGGAATGATGTTTACATACATAGAAATGTTGTTACTTCAGTTAATAAGTCAGTCTACAGTCGATTTTTAATTTCAGGGATTTTTGTCTTGCTAAACGTAAGTGTTTACAAAGTGATTAATTTAAATTTTTCTGGATTTGTTTTTTATTGAGCGATGCATACCACATGATGTTTGCACATTAATTCAATTACCTGCAATGTTAAAACAGCTGAAGAGTGGTAGCTCTGTTAAATCTAAAAATGTATAGAATCATAGAATGGTTTTGGTTGGAAGGGACATTAAATATCATCTAGTTCCATCCTCACTGACATGGGCAGGAACACTTTCCACTAGAACAGGTTGCTCCAAGCCCTGTCCAACCTGGCTTTGAACACTATCAGGGATGGGGCATATAAATTTTAAAGACAGAATCTTAGCTCCACTGAAATAAATTATTATTTTATTTTATTTTACTTTTCTCTGCATTTTACTTTTTAGCTGTATTTGTACTTCAGTTGCAGAGCTGTGCAGAAAAATGGGTGCTTTCAAGCCTCCCTATCTCCCTGAGTGCTCTTCGCCTGCCTGCTTCCCTCTGATGTTTTGTGAAACCAGGACGTGGCATAACGATACTTAATAATTTATGGAGATATTGTTATGTATGAGGGATAAAGTGCATCCCACATTAGTCTAAGTACCTTGGCCTCCACATCCATGTTTATTGCTGGTAAAGACTCTAAATCTGGTTTTGAGGGCAGTTTAAAGGCCTTCTGCATCAGACTGGTCAGACATATCCACCATCAACTGCCATGCAAAGACTGAGCAGGACAACCTAGGGAGACAGGGCACAGCTTGGAATAGAATCAGTATTTGACCCTCTCCCATTTCTCTGCCCAAGTTTGTTAAGGACATATTGTAAGGAAAAACAATCATAGCTAGGTCTGGCAACAAGCATGTTTTTTATTTTTGATAGGCTACAATGTGTGTAATCAGAGATATTTCAAAGCCATGCATCCGAACAATGCTTTGCAGGCCTCAAGGTACTGCAATCATGTAGAATGAGTACAGTCATAGAATAACCAATATATTTGAAAGTTAAATATGAAAGTCCTTTGATTTGGCTGCTTTCCCCTCAAATATTTTGTAAAAGACAGGATTGCTGAAACATCTCTGTATTGCAGTATCCAGGAGGACTCAAAGGAGACATTCTTTGCTTTGCAAGAGCAATAGGTTACACGGTTACTGCACCATTTCTCATACTCACTGTTGCCAAGGAATGGATTAATGTTGTTCCACTTACAGCAGCAATGCAACTGTAATTCCCATGTACAAAATGCATTTGAAAAACTGCCTCCTCCTACTTAAAGTGTCATATTAATGGAAAAAACTCTGTATGTGTTAATATTTTGTTACTGCTTTACACTACCATTATCATACAACGTAAAGGCAACCAAAAAAAACCACCACTCCAGAAAAAAAACCTAAAAATAAAAAGTTGATACTTCTTTCTTTGACTAGTTTCACACCAGCATCACTGAAAGAAACATGTTGGCTAAACAACAAAGTAAGAGACTGTTGGGACTAAATCCCCTAATGTTGGTTTGCAGCTGATTCTCTTTACAGTCTGTGCATGTCAATGTAAGCTCATTTTAGTGTTCTGTGTGCATGTTTTTGGTTTATCCATTACCAGCTATTTATAAATTTATTTTTTAGGGACAGAAATAACAATCATGGAAAACAGCAGTTTGGTAGAAACTTATTTTAAAAATTTTAGCTGTTTTTTTATTTTTATTTGCATTTGCCAGCATCTAGTACTACCGATTTATCTCAAATTATTGGGACTGGACCAACTTGGCTTAAGATACAGGCAAGACATCTCTTCTGTCCAAAATATAGACTGAACTGGTCAGTTTCTTGTCTTAGACCATTCTAATCAGTCTTTCACTCTTTCTTTGTTTTGATCAGCTGAGCAACCTGGTCTAGTGGAAGGTGTCCCTGCTTATGGCAGGGTGTAGGAACTAGATGAGCTTTAAGGTTCCTTCAACTCAACCCATTCTATGATTCTGTGATTCTATGATTCTTGGATCAGGATAATGCTGTGGTAAATCCTACTCCCAAAAGATACATGATTCAGCATTGTTTTTCCAAGTCATTTAGATACTTGGATATGACCACAGAAAAGTTAGGATTCCCATGCCAATCCAGATGGACCTACACGGACAGTTCATATAACGTTCAGCTGTACTGTATTCTCAGTTTTCATGCTATAAAAATATCCCTCTGATCTGCAACAATACCTTGACTTTATTTCAGATATTTAATTTTAATAAAACATTGGAAATACTATCTTAGGATCAGCAGGACACTCCATGTGTATAGGTATATACCACCTATGCTTAGTATAGACTAAGTGCTATGTATAACGAATATGGCTGCTTTAGAACACCAGCTAGATGTCATATGGCTGTGAATCAGTTTGAGCCATTTGGCTTCAGCAACAGAAATTGCCTCACTGTTCTCTTTTCTTTAGCAGTATAGGTGAAACCTCAGAAAATTTAAATATACCTCCTCCTGTGGTTATTTCCAGAATTAGAAACAGCTAGTTAGTGATAAATAAGCTGATCCTTTAAATCAGTGCAAAGATTCTCATTACAATTTGCAGACCTTAATAAAAACCCAGATGACATTTTTATCTGTGAAACTGCTGCTGACACTAGACGGACGAATTTCTGTACATGAAGGAAAATAATAATAGTGATGAGTTTGATTTAGGATTCATAAAAAGTGTCTACCTTGCTCAAGGAGGTTCTATGGAAAACCCTGTCTGAAAATACAGGAATGTAGCCTCTAGATTTCCTTGTACTGAATGAAATTATATACATAACCTTTAGCAATTTTTAATTCATTTAAAATTTTTATAATTTTTAATATTAACTTTCTTCCTCATTATATTTCCTTACTAAGCTTATGTTTGTTGAAATTCTCAAAAGAATAATAAATAAGTAATCTAGTTTGTTAAAAGGTTCAATGGACAAATGATCATACCATGATATTTGCAATTTACTGTAAGTAATCATGTAGTCAAGTGCAATTATTGTTAAGAGATTTACAAAACTTGGTGGTGCCAATGGATATGTTACTGGGAGATTCTGTGGAGTAAAATAATATCTTTCAGAAAGGATCTGCAGCAACCTCTACTTCGGATTTTCTCTCATTTCGTACTTGCAGCAGTTCTTTAACCCTTACAAATTCTTGTAAGGCCAGGTGGTATTTACCAGCTGTTTTCACAACGTGATACTGGCGTAGCTGGAAGTAAGACCAACAATACGAAAAAGGAGTCTTTATTTGCAAAGTGTTTATCATCAAAGCAGTAGGTAAAAATTCCCTGTTAGCTCTCTGAAATTAATTTAATCTTGCATTTGTAAGAAATGAGCAAAAACAGGAGAGTTGCACAAAATGCACAGCCCCACCACACCAAAATCTCACAGTTACCTTTCGTCTTCAAGTCACAAGGTCTTAGTGAGAAGGCTTTATGGCAAAATGTCATGGTTTAAGCCCAGCCAGTAACTCAGAACCACGCAGCCACTTGCTCACTCCACCCCTTCTTTCCTCTTCCTGACTCCTGGAGGGATGGGGAGGAGAATTGGAAGAATGTAACTCTCATGGGCTGAGATAAGAACAGTCCAGTAACTGAGGTATAATACAAACCCAGTACTACTACCACTAATAATAACAATGATAAGGGAAATAACAAGGAGAGAGAGTACAATTGCTCACAACTCACCAACCGATACCCAGCCTGACCCGAGCAGCGATCTGGGCCTTCCGGGTGACTACCCCCAGTTTATACACTGGGCATGACGTGCTGTGGTATGGAATACCCCTTTGGCTAGTTTGGGTCAGGTGTCCTGTCTCTGCTTCCTCCTGGCTTCCCCTCCTCTCTGGCAGAGCATGAGACTGAGAAAGTCCTTGATTGGGGTAAACGCTACTTAATAATGACTAAAAACATGGGGGTATTAATTATCAGCGTTGTTCTCAGAATAAAGGCGAAAACACAGCAGTGCACCAGCTACTAGGAAGGAGAAAAATAACTGTTACTGCTGAGCCCAGCACACAAGGTTACAGTGAGAAACTCTGAAACCATTATGGAAGCATAGCCAGCAGTGTGACCCCCTGAAAAGGGGATGTATAGCATCTCTCAGGCACTAATGACATATGGGGTGTGGGGATAGCTTTTCTACATGAATAGGAAAATTGCTTTTAGAAGATTTTGTAGAAGGGAAAAGAGAACAGATCTGGGTATGGCTTTGATAGAATAGAGGCAGATTTTTCCTCCAAGCTTTCTCTAAGTCCAGTGCCAGCTTTGGGGCAAATCTGACAGCCTGGGCTGCAGTCAGCTATGCAGGTCCCAGTTTTGTGTTGACACTTGCTCTTTGCTAGCATGGCTTTCTCAGCCTCAATGTTATCTTTCTGAATGCAAGCTAAAGAAGAGTAATGTCTCATGCCTGTGAACGAACAGGTTTCTCTCACAAGCTGCTGCACAGTGCACAATTGCACATATAAAGCTACAGCAGACTTTCTAGGAAAGCCTTAAGGTTTAACTGTGTGAGAATTGATTCCAAAGTTATTTCTTCTTGCAAAAGGTTGGAAGCAAGCACACAGGCATGTTTAGCATGAACAGTCTTATGACAAGCCAATGAGGATGTAAGAAAAGGATTTTCCGTATGGGTAAGCAATAAAGAGAACTCAACCATGGTGCAATACTATTTCCTAGTATAAAAAATGTGGTATTCAGATTCTGCAAGGCCTAATTCTTGTTGGCAGCTCCTGACTCTTTATCTATTGCATTAATTCAAATACCCCTATAAATGTGAAGGAGTTCATGCATAGACATAATTAAAAACAAATCAACTTGTATTTAAAATGAAAATTCATCAAGTTCATCATTCATTATTGACATTTATGGTTTGCACATCATTTGTGCCCAAAACCCCTGACTAGAACTGATGCCACCTTGCATTTAATCACTATTCACAGTAGAAATGTTATAGTCCTGATGTGATGAAATGTTGAGCAATAAATCTAGAAAATCAAATATTGTTTTCCTATTGTATAAGCCTCTAGTTGTGTTTACAATTGTTTTAAAGACGCTTTTAATATTAAAGTGCTAAGAACTCGTAACAGGCAGAAAACACCTGTATTAATCAGGAGCAGTCCATAATAGCACTTGACTATTAACAAAATGCTGCACATTTATGCTATAATTGAGTATCCTAAAACTCCCTAAACAGAAATGGATATAGTAGTTTGCTCCTTTCCACCTCTGCCCTCCTATTTCTCCATTATGATCTTGATTATAAATCTTATAAGCTGTCTTTTTGTCACTACTGAAGATTAACATGTCATAAATAACTTCTATGTGATTGGCACCTTTCACTTTCTCCTCTGGGACATGAAAACAGTGCCTAATGGAAAAAACATTTTCACATAAGGCCACCTTTAACAGAGGCCTACAGTATCCTTTCATGCCCTTATTTTATTGATGGTTGCAACATTAGAAAGTACCTTTCATTAAAATAAATTTTACAATTACTTTCTGCTGCCTGCCTGAAATGCGTTATTTTTGTGGGAGAAAGAACTCTGGAAGTTCGGTACCTTTGCATTGTGTTAACCTTTATGCTAACCTTTTCCAGATAAGGCATAAAGAAGCAGGTTTAAACTGTTTTGGAGCTGGAATTCACATTGACCACAAAAATCCATGTTGGTTCCAGTAAAGAGAGAGGAAGAACAGGAGAGAGACAGATCAGGATTTAAGTGCAGCATCATACAAAGAACTGGCAGAACACATATAAGAAATACACTCCCACATTTGTATTTAAAGTTACTAGCAGCAACTGAAAGGGCACCACTTCAGTCTTGCTGAACCCAAGCATCTAAAGACAAAAAGACAACCCCACAATAATGGGACTGATTTCAAGTCACGGCTTGATTTATTAAAATCCTGTTTTATTGGCCTTTTGAGACTTCAGTTCCATTTATACTGTGTTTCCAAGATTTTTGCTGCAGCTAGAAGCTCTGGAGAAAATACTTCAAAATATAGAAAAACACAGACACACGTAACAGCTCTAGGGGTTGGGAGTGTAATAGCAATATCTACAAGCATGACAGCTGGTATGACCAGTATGCAGAGAGATGAATCTAAATGATAAAGACTCTGCTCGTTTCTTTAGTAGTGGTATCAGTTATGGAAGTAAGAGATAGGCAAAACATATTAATGATTTATTTGTTTCCAGGCTTACTTCTTGTATTAAGTTTTTGGTGCTTTGCTCCTTCCAGTTTTAAAAGTTTCATGTAATGTCTCTTAGAAGTGAACCATTCCATATCAACTACACTCACTCATGTACTAGCAAACTATTTTTTCTGTATATGACTCTTCTAACAGCACACTTTCAGCTGTTTTCCTGCAGATGCGTAAATCATGACCGACATTTTCAAAAAAATAAGGTTGTGAGTCAGTCATATTTTGTGTTATACTCTGAACTTCCATTGCTCAGAAGACTGTTCCTAAGCAATATCCAGTCCTTGAGAGATCTCACAGCTAACAGTCAGATTTGAAAACATTGATGTCCGCTATTAAGAATACATTCTTTCTACATAATATTCCAGACTCCTCATTCTTACAAAGGGAAAGGAACAGGAACTAAATATAGTAGAAAAGTTCATTCAGAGTATATTCATGCAAGAAAATTCAAAGGTCTTAAGACTGTTTCTCTCATTCCACTGGGGTACATAATTAAACTAGAGAAATTCATTTAGTATACTCTTTACTTAAACAAGAACTCATAAGTAGTTCAAATAGAAAATTTCATCTGACGAAATAGTGCAAAATACCTATTAATCAGCCCCACCAAAAAATACCTCAATTCTCATAGCAGCTCATCTAGGAGTGCAATGTATATATACCCGACTTCAAACCCAACTGAAATTAGTAAACGTTAAATCTAAAACCAGGTTTCCTCTAGACTTAAGAATTAAGCTGTTTAGACCATATACTTTTTGCTAACAATCAGAGCTAACTAATGCTGCATAAGTTGCACAGGCTTTAATATATATTTTAAGGTCACCTATTTTATTCTTTCTGTGGAGCCAGTGGTATTAATTCTCTTTGGTTTTGAGAAGCATACACATAGTTTGCTTGGTCAGACTGATTCATCTTCTGTAGGCTGATGTACTAACTTCCAGCAGGTGAAGAAAACATTGCAATGCAATGGTTATCTTCAGTTGTTCAACTTAAACATTAAATATTTTCTTGCTTTATCACTGTAACTTTCGTATTTAAATTTTCAATTCTCTTGTCAAATATGAAGTTGTGCTCATGGTCCCAACACTATAAAGGAAAAGTTTTACACCCACCTCCTCATGGTTGTAGTTCTAATGCAATTTAAAACAATCTCCTGAAAACATGATTCCTTGTATTTAGTGAAATGGAAAACTCAGGAAATTAATGTTATTGGTCTCATTATAATGCTGAGAAATGTCTCAAGCATTTTGTTTGGTGTTATAGCTTGTAAAACATTCTGTACCCTGCAAAGATTATAATTTTCAAGAAGCAAACAGATTTCACAAGCTTACCCATACCTCCACCCAAGCACAAGATTGAAGAGCACCCAACATGAGTATATTTTATTAGACCATTCATCCAGAATGGCTGGTCTAGCATAAGGTAGAAGAATTATCCTCATTTTCTGTTACTGACAGCTACAAAATACCACATAGACTGAAGGGAGTAGGAGAAAAGCTTTTGAATATTTGCCTAACTTTCTCAAATTGCACAATTTTCTCAAATTGTACATATTTTAAACTCATTATTTAAGGTGAATTTTTCTTTTTCAGAGAACTCCAGCCACAGTTAAGAAAAGGATGGATGACAGAAGTGTAATTAGGTAAACTTATTATAGGTTAAGATTAGCACACACACAGGGAAGGAAGAAAGAAGGATGAGAGAGGGGAGCAGTCATAGTGGCTATCAGACTTAATACAAGCTCAGAGGCATTTCATAATATTGATCCATCATGTGAGGAGAGTCAAGAATTATTTATTTCGCTTGAGTTGTGCCTAGGAACTCTCCATTTGTTTCCTAGATTATCAAAGCCAGTCACTTCCAAACAGCAGAGTTCTGTGGAATACTCTAGATATAATTCGGAAGGAATGGCTACTGAAGTAAGTCAGATAAACTATATGGATCCAGTTTCCTCTGTTATGTGATAGAAACCATTCCTGCACCAGATGATTTCTGTTTCATAGAGTTATCATGGAATCATAGAATGGTTTGGGTTGGAAGGGACCTTAAAACTCATCCAGTTCCAACTCCCTGCCATGGGCAGGGACATGTTCCACTAGACCAGGTTGTTCCAAGCCCCATCCAAGCTGGCCTTGAACACAGCCAGGGATGAGCCAGCCACAGCTTTTCTGGGCAACCTGTGCCAGCACCCCACCACCCTCACAGGATAGAACTTCTTCCTAATGTCTAATCTCAGTCTCCCCTCTGTCAGTTTAAAGCCATTCCCCTTTGTCCTGTCACTACATGTCTTTGTGAAAAGACCTTTTCCAGATTTCCTGTTGGCCCCTTTAGGCACTGGGAGCTGCTCTAAGGTCTCCCCAGAGTCTTCTCAGGCTGAACAAGCCCAGGTCTCTAAGCCTGTCTACATAAGAGAGGTACTCCAACCCTTCGAGCATTTTTGTGGCCTTCTCTGGATTCGCTTGAGCAGGCCCATCTTCTTGAGCAGGTCCCTCTTGCGTTGGGGGCTCCAGAGCTGAATGCGTTTTCTCCAAAGAACGTGTGGAGTAACAGCCACATGAAACACAGCTAATAAGAACTAACAGGAATTATACCTCTGCACTGGAAAGCAGGATTTTGCTGGTGCTGTTCACCAGGCAACTTTTCAGAGTTTGTACTGCTGTAGTATTCCACTGATGAACCACTAGTCTGACCTCTTTTTGACTGAATAACATTCCTTATACATTTATGCTTTCACCCCCAACATTTGAGCATTTAAGTAGGCTACTGGGTGCTTTTTAACCAAGGCAAACATTTTATAATTCTTTTTTGTGGCTTAATCAGACCTGATACATAAAGTATGTTACTCTTTGTACTATTGCAATATTTAAGCTATAAAAGACAAATTCCATTCACAACTTCATTGTAGTATATCTAGAATGAGGACACCAAAATTTGTGTTACATTTTGGATAGAGTGAGCCCAGACAAAGTAACTTGATTTATATTGACATTACTGGAAACAGTGTTTGCCTCAGCATCTCTGGACAACACTAACTTCAAGCATGAGAGCAGTGTGTATGTCTCTAACAATGGCTACAGCCTCAGTAGACAAATTAAAATCTGGAGAGTTAAATGACTAGGAAAAAACAGTATACAGATAAAAATATTTCAGTTCAACTCTTTCTTTCATTCTTACGTCTTTCAGCAGGGAAAAATAAACTTGTGAATACACGGGATGAACACCATCTTCATGGAAACTATCCAGCATAAGTAAAACCCAGAGATGCAGTACAGTATAGGAGGCCAAATTCTATATAATAACCCATTCCCAATGCTGTGCATGTGATATAATCAATAGCTTATTATCTTAATCTTATTCACAAACCAAAGTAACAAATTTACCAAATCGCAATCTTCAAGCTAAGTGCGAAGCGAGCAAAATATGGACCATGAGTTACACAGTACGCATAATGATCCAGAACTCTCTGAAGTTTCAGACTGCCTTGAAATAATCAGTACAATGAAATTCAGCAGTTTTAGGTTTATATTCTTGAGAGGTATGAGTGCTACAACTGCTGTGTTGTGGTTTATGATAGATAAGTTACCATCATAAGATTTATTACTCAGCTATGAGTAAAAATGATAAAATATTTATTATTTGCAAATGCACAGTTCTTGCAATTGATGTAACAAACATGAATAACAGCCGTAATGGTACATCACCAAAATTATTACATTACGTGTTACATTGGCACTGAGGGTGGCTGGTTATCAGAGTGAGATTTGGGGTGAACTTCTCCAAATTCCCACATTCTCTGTTTCTTGCTGTTTAAAAACTTACCAACCAAAGCACCATCTGCCAAAACACTGTTTATTTTTCATTTTTGTGGAACACACCTGCATGGATGATTTAAAAAAAAAAAAAACAACACATGAATAAAAGCACAAAACCTAACCAAACAAAAAAAAAAAATAAAGTCCAACCAAAAGAAAACATTTATATTATGGTTCAAGGCAGCTGGGATTTGTATTACTGTGGTGATCATCAAACAAAGTATGGTAATTTCATTGTTACTCTATTCTTTCAGGGCAGGTTTTCATGCTACATGTCCAGGAAAGCTGGGTTTGTGGGGGCTACACGACCATATCTTACCACAGATCAGGTTCAACTGGGGTACAAAAAGAACTGTTTGGAATCAGTCCTGATTGGAGCAGTGGGGCTGCAGCCACGGACTCTCCCCTTGGATCTGGATGAGGTGAGTGATTGCACATCATCAATCATTGGCCATAAATTATAGATTCAGCAGTATAATGATGAATCCATGTGACACCCCCAACCTGTAGTTGATGTTGGTGGAGCTTTGATTGACTTTGAACAATAAATTTAGTTTAGTCTCAATTTATTGGTCCTGTGACCTATGGCTGCAGGATTTAAAAACAAGTTTGGTTGTGGTTTTTTTTTTTTTTTTATTTAATTATTACACAGTAATTTGAATGGGATTTAATTCAGGAAAGTTCTGCAGTCTGTAGTCTGTATCACACAACTTGGTGAACACTGTAATGCTATTTGGCTGCCTTGGGAATCTGTGTAATATTAGGACTCTGTCTCTGTGCAGAATTGGGCAACCAGCCATCACAAAAGCTTTGCCCTAGGCAGTTTGCCTAGTGCTTTGCCTGTGAGTTGTCTTCATTCACACTGGGCTGCTGCTTTTTTCTGCTCTGAATTTGTAACTCCCACAAATCTGTCTTGGAGTACATTTGTGTGAAGACTGCTGCTTCTACTCAAGTGCTTTTGAGTAAAGAGGGCTCTGCTGTGCATTGTTGCTATGTGTGAAGTTTTGTGCTTCATTTCATTAACATAGAAACTGTCTCACATTTATCTCTGATTTTTTTTTTTTAGTATTTTAGTATAGAAATTTGTTTCATTTTGAACTTTTCATGCTGCTTAATGGACTTCTTTATGTCAGGCTAAAAAATGCAGGGAAGTGAATACATTTTTCTTTGCTTTATCCTTTTAAGAAAATAGGTTCACTCTTCATAAAGGAAAGGGACTTGTCAAAGCCCAAGGACCTTAAAATCCCATGGAAGCCACATATTGGCAGGCTTCCCATGAAGTCATGCATGCACAGAGTCTCTCATTACTGGATGAATATGACCCATCTCTTCATAGAAAAAGACAAGAGATATTACTGCTTGGGAACAGAGTTAAAGATGTGAATATAAATATCTGTTTATCATTTTAAAAGTGCAGAACAGCCACTGATTGCCATTAGTTTGGTTTAAACCTGAAGTAAATTTATGGAAATTCAGATCAGGATATATCCTCAAAATCAAAATGCAACTTGCAGTCAGAGAAATTGTTTTGACAACATTGTGGCCCTGAAAATAGAAAGAAATTTTAATGGTATCAGATTTTGTTAATAGGACCAATTTGAACTTGGTTTGGCTTTTTGAAATAGAGTATAATGATTAAATTCATAGGAGCTGGCTGAGACTGGGCAGACAATTCACAGGTGGAAGGAATGTCTTACTAAATCTGTTTTAGCAGGGAAGCTACCAGTGCATGCACCCTGCTTTTTGTTGGAGTAACTTCCATCTGCCAAAAGCATTGTCGTGAAATGATGGGAAAAAAATTAACAAGGAACAAGGCATGCTGGAACTCCAATTAAAAAAGCATTTTGCCTGAGTTTGGAAAAGGCTAGAGGTAGCACTGGAGGGCCTAGTTCCTTCCCACCTACAAAACAGGGGAAAAGAAAGATTTTTGGGGAACTTTATCTGTATTTCTCATGTTTTTCTAAAATTTGTTATGTTTTTCAGCCATTATGGAGAGCAAAAAATTATTCTGAACTTCATTAAAAAGAGCAATAAAGAAGGTGTTTGTAGGGATATCAGATGTATGTCCCTGCAGGAGGTAGTGTTAGTTGAAATTCATATGAATGAAATTCATTTTATAGACAGTATATTCACTGTCATTCTATCAAGGGTAAAGAAACTCCCTGGACAAGTATTCAGTAATTATTTTCAAGTAGAAAGAGGCAATTGTGGTTTCATTATACTCCCCAACTTTGATCCAAGTAATTTACAAATAATCTCTTTACTGAAATATGTTTGTGGCCCTGATTCAGCTTCTTTTATTTCCTCTGCGCAACACCAGGAATTACATGAAAAGCAATTTTCCTTGTTGCACAAAATAAAATGAAACTCAGGCAAAACACAGCCTTGAAACACCTCTTCATGGACTGTATAATGGATTGGTATATAGGAAGGTGGATATTTTAAAACACTTGTGGGTTCGTTCATATTCCTGTGACTATGACGAAGTGGCTGAAGCTATTGAATACAGTTTGGAACATTATTTAAGAAATAAATTTCAGTCAATTCTGACTGGTGAACTGTGTCTGAAGCCATAGATGGTTATAGAAGCTGGTGTCCTGAACCACGCAAAGGTATCTTTCAAGTGCTGGACATTCTCTATCCCTTGTCAGTGTTTTGCCATGGGAACTAGTACTCTTAACATCTTCTGTATTAAAGCCAGTAAGATCCTTCAATTTAGGATCATATCCTCTCTCCGTGAGGAGATGAATATTTTTTCTGTTTTACATTCACCACCTCTTTTCTTTTCTTTAGAAAAGAAAACGGAAAAGAAAATGAGTGATGTGTTTTCAAGCAAACATGATTTTTTGGTTTTTTTTGGTAAGCATTCGCTTCTTCCAGCTGTTTATTCCTCAGAGTCATAATCCTCTGTCTGCCACATCCCAATTAGCAATGGCAAAGTCTGGGATTCATATTCAGAGGATTATGGCTTTTAGAGAGAAAAAGGCAGCAGGAGTGAACAAAGTATGCAACATAAATCCTGTTGCAAAACATATTTATGTCTTCAAACAAATATATTTAGCAGTAAAAGCAAAGTTTCACTGGCACTATGAAAAGCAGGAAAAATATATTTGCAGTATTCTCTAAGACATCAAGTGAATAGAAGAGTGCAGATCCCACTAAAAATTAGGCACATAGCTCTCTACATTTTTGAAAAAGTGCAGGAAAAATGTTTTTCAGGTTTTTAAAAAGTTCTATAACTTCCAACAAGACACAATGAATTTCTTCATTAGGCAGAGTAAGACAAAGAAACAGCCAGGCACAACCTCAGGGGGCAAGAAATATGCTGATGTTTATTGGCAAAACCGATCGGTTAGAACAGTTGCAATTCCTACGCCCAAACCCCATGATTATTCTCTGCTTCAGTGATATTCAGTGATAAATGGAAGTGCCAAGGTAGAGTGCTTTTTTGCCAGCTGGATCAATGTCATAGACCTAAGCCTTGAGCAATGTCAGACCTAAACCACTTGCAGTTTTGAAAACTTCAATTGGGAAACACATTTCAACTGATATATCTGTGTGAAGATGAAAAAAAAAAATCCTATGCTGCTAAACGTATTTCAGACAAAACTCTAAATTCTATTGATACTGTGCAAAAGTTGAGCAGAAAAAAAGATGTTTTCCTCTAATTCATAAATACATTTGTCAGAACAGACCAGGGGCTTGGAATAGGAACAAGAAATAGCGATTCTGGTACTTCTATTTTTGTTCTTGCAAACTGTCTTCAAAATTTTCTGTAACCACTGCCTTCTCACTTGAAGCCCTATCCAGTGCTGAGGAAAAAGGCAAGTTCTTATCTTAAAAATCTGAAATTGTAATTCTGGTGGTATCCCTCCTTCTTAGTGTCATAGTGAAAGAAAAGAGGAACAGAATTGTTTAGTGCAGTGGCAGGGCAAGCCACACAAACCACACAGAAGAATATCTACCACTTTACTCATCTTCTCTCTCCTCCACTAAGACCTTATGTCTCCTGCTCCTAAACTGGCAACTGAAAAGATGTTTCTCTATGTAACCTTCATGTAACGTGTAAGAATAAAGTATACAGTAGCATGTATTAGGCAGTTTCTGTTCCACACACTCAGATAAGTACATTAGCAGGGCTTAACTGTAACCACTCTTGACTGTGATAAAAGAATATTTGATGTCAGTGATACCTGTAATCAAGTCCAGATGTAAGAGCCACATCATCCCATGTTAGTCTTTTCCTATACTCAGTATCTATTTATCTTTTTCCAATTAGCTATTTTAAGTTAAATGCACATTTATAGATTAAGATACAGTAGTTAAGCTAAAGTTCTTCCCATCTGTGACTTCATCTGTATTCACTCTGGTGATATGGTTCCATTAACATTGAAAAAGTCAGACTCTTTCTACGCTTCATGTTAGATAGAATCTGACTGAAGATTGCAGAAAGGAAAACTTTCCCTATGTTTCTTCCTTTGTAAATCTTGTAAACATAGATTTACACTATTTAATACAATTGCTGTGGCTGTTTTCACATTATAAAGAAAAACAACATCAGATAAACTATTTGAAGGGAATTCATGCTTACCATAATCTGCAGTGAAATTCTACTCTTAATGGCAACAAGCATTTTACTCCGAAAATTTTTCCCTTTATGACTGCTGAAATCCAAATGGATTCCCCTCTGAAACACTTCACATTGATGTTACTTTTACTGCTACTGAAATGACTGGGATCTGAAGGAGTCAAATCACTAGTTCTTACAGATGGGTAACTGTTTAAAAATATATAATTACTCTGAATAATTTCACACATACACAGAGCTCTAGTTCATCAAAATGCAACAAAACTGTCATTTACAGCAGAAAAATAAAATCTGAACTTTTAAACACCATCTTACCTCTTTAAACAAATCAAGCTTTGTATATATAAGGGGAGATCTTAAAACAGTCTTCCATTAGGTGAAAGGGTTGACAAAAATGTGTGTAAATGGACTTTTTACAAGGGCAGGTAGGGACAGGACAAGGAGGCATGACTTAACTTGAGGGAGAGGAGATTTTGATGAGATATGAAGAAGAAATTCTTCCCTATGAGGGTGGTGAGGTGCTGGCACAGGTTGTACAGAGAAGCGGGGTCTGCTCCATCCCTGGCAGTTTTCAAGGCCAGCTTGGATGGGGCTTGGAGCAACCTGGTCTAGTGGAAGGTGTCCTTGACCAAGGCAGAGGATTGGAACTGGATGAGCTTTAAGGTCCCTTCCAACCCAAACCACAGTGTGATTTTATGTCTCTATAAAGGTTAAACAGCTTTATTTTCCTGCAAATTATTCAGGGGGTGGGGAGATGAGAAGTTAAAAAAAAAACCAACCCAAACTATGAATAGTGATCCTTGAAAATAAAATTTGTAAGTTTTTTTTAGTAGTAACACACATTGAAAGACAAACCCTTAGTAAATAACAAATTTAGTTTATAGGCTTCCCCTACTCCAATACTTTTTATCAGTGTGTTATGCAGGTAACTGTATGGAAGGTTCATATTGAAGCCTTTCATACTTAGCCCTTTCTTTTTAATTGTCAAAGTATAAGAGTATTTCTTTCTACTTATTAACAATCTTGAATTTTCCAGAGATAATCTGAGAAAGTAAAATCCATTCTTCTAAATGCTATTAGGTTAATTTAACTCACTGAAAAATCTGATTTGATGAAAACTCATAATGTAGAAAACACCCAATTATTGCCAAATCAGCCATCACTAAGAAGATAGTAATCATGGACTCACAGAATAATTTTGGTTGGAGGCATCTATGGAGCTCTTCTGTTCCACTGCTTTATTTAGATTAAGCTGCTGAATACAGTGCAATACAAATCACCCTAGACTGTGTCACTAAATTTGGCCTGTTAAACTGTAATGAGGGTCCATAGGAGAGAGAAGGTTTGCTTACCATTTTGTTTTTTTAACTAATTAAGTCTGCAGTATTAAGACTTTGTAGCATTGGGGCTGGGGCTAAGTTGCTAAGGGAATGAAACAAAGGGTTTGAAATACCATGACTTAAACAGGCACACCCTGTAGTTAAAGACAATGTCATCTTTGGGCGACAGACACGCTCTGTGATTAAAAAGAATGTTATCTTTGTACAACCTATGAAACTAAGATGGTACAAACTGGTTCTGTAGTTAAACAGTAAGTTGGGTTACCACATGTCTGCCAGAGAATTATGAAATCGAACCATAGAACGAGATAAATAAATAAGAGGAAGGGGCATATGAAATCAAGTAAAGGGAGTTGTAAACAGAGGTGAGACAGTTAGCATGTAGTTTCTACACATTGGGTAAGCTATAAATCTTGGAGTTCCCAACCAATGGGGAAACAAGGGAGGCAACTTGCAGATGGGATAGGAAATACAAATCAAAGTTCTGCCTTTGCTGTGTGTGCCTACTTGCTAGGACACCCGTTTTTTACAAAAATGTTAATTAATAGCTACTTCACTGTTGTGTCTACCCTGAGTTTTTCCAAGTTTTTATCTAGAGACCATTTATCACACCCCCAGATTATACTTTCTATTAAGAAGAACTCTCCAATTCACCTTAAGGCAATTAGTAAAGTAAGCAAATGGAGTCTTTGGATAAATTGTCTGTATGCTGTATTTAGGGACAACTGAAGCAGAATCTTCATTGATAAACTAAAATAGTGTAATGTGTACATTAGTGTTTTAGTGAGAAACAAGGGTGCAGTTTTGAAACAATCCTGATTGAACCCAGTCACTGAACAGCCTTGGAGCATATGAGCTGTATTTCTTCTGGGTGAAACTAAACTGAAAGATCTGCACACAATGCACATCTGATGCTCTCCAGTAATTAATTCACATTTAGTCAGTCCCTGGGACAAGAGTAAAGCTAATTCAAAGAAGACTTCCTTTTCCCTCATAACACACCCAATCCTCCTTAATAACACTCTATAGATCTGCTTTTTTGCCATACTGATTGCTGATGTAGCCATAGACAGTGATGACACAAATGGTCTCCTGTTCATTGGGAACTTTATTCCTGTAAATTTACTCCAGGAATATCTAATTATGTTGGATTATTCATATCACTTTACATATCAAAACATATCTAAGTCCTATAGGAGATGGGTCAAAACTTTTTCTCCAAGGATTCAAAATTTGTTATATATCTTTGATATATGTATGATATTTGTATGCATATACGTTTGATATACGTATGATATGCATGATGTTTGTATGCAAAGTACCATTGCTTAAGGTAATGGCAATAAAAGATGCTCTTTTTATCTGAAATATATATAATCCAGTTCTAAACTGCAGATGATAACAAGTTGTTAGACATGAGCAGTTTCTTGTCATCTTTTTTTCTTTTAAACCTAATGTTCCCATCTATGTTCTCTTCACATATGAAGCCGATAAAACACCTTCTGTTTGACTGACATTCTCTAAATTAAAAAAAAATATTCTGTAGCCTGCCTTAGCAGTCTAATCAGCATGAAACAGAAAGACAGAAATAAAAGTGCTGGTAGTATATTAAATATGGATGTCCTCTAACTTTGCCCTTGGTAATCAGTTCACAGTTAGATAGTTTTAATGTGTATAGAAAAGTATCAGGAGTGGCTCCAGGATAATAAACCTATGTTTACTGCACGGACTGTCTTAACTGTATTTTCTGCTCTCCAGAAATGTACACCTGTGTGTGCTAAGACTGTGCAGCAGAAATGAGGGATAAAAACCGTCCTAGGGAATAAACATTTTGTCTTTCTCTGGGCTATTAGTAACCCATTTTGCATAAGGCAACCTTGTCTGATGAGACTAGCTTTAAGGTGGAATTCAAAATCAGATCTGGAGCCAGGACTACACTGACATTAGATGGGGGGTTGAGGCAACCTGTCTTTCCATGTCAGGATTTTACACTAGTTAACACCCCTGTACAGTCTTGTAGACATTTAAGGTATGTATTCTGAATGCATTTGAAGTAATTTATCGGGTCTCAAGTATTTCCATAGGATCTGTTATCTTATTATGGGAACATAAATATACACTACTTTCCTTTGAAGATTGCTTGCAGGAGGAATGTTGAGGCCATCATATATTTAGAAACCACTGATACTGGTTTCTTGAGCATCTTAAGTCTTGCAATGAATTGATAAACTTGGGTTAGTATTTTAACCTTCATGACCTTGCAATGGAATTTTTCAGCAAAAAACCCAAGTAAGTTCTCAGAGGTAGGAAACGTGTATCTTTTTTCCTACCTAGATGGATTCCACTGACTGTGAAGTGAACCACAAAATTTAGGAAGAATTTTCCTTGAACAAATATGGCCAAATGAGCCAAGGAAAACAGAATGACAAAAATATCATCCTAATATTTTCAGTAGATTTGAGATTAGCCCCATACAGTCTCATTAAGAGATTGTATGGGGCTCTGAATACCTCACCAAAGCAAGAGGGCATAGATCAGATCTGTTTGATACAGAAATCCTTAGGGTAGATAAAATCCTTTCAGCAATGACAATCATATTATAGATTTAGTAGGCCACATTTTCTGTTTCTGAAGGAAATTCTGCATGTGGGATACAGGCTACGATGGGTTTTGTGCTACCTATACTATTAATGTTACCTATGAAGATGTAAAGTATATTGTTCACCAAGTACTTGAAGAACATCATTATTTTGCTCAGGATCATCAGCCATCATGAACTAGAATTCTGTGAACTCAGTGGTATTAAGGATTAGGTACTGGTATTCCAGCATTGATTTCTGACTTGTGCTATTGATGGTTGAGTTTGAGACCCTCAGGACAGTGAGAAAGGCATGCAGCAAGCTCACTGCCCTGGGCTTCAAGAGAGCAGACTTTTGCCTCTTCAGGAACCTGCTTAGTACGGTTCCATGGCATATAGTCCTAGAGGGCAGGGGGGCCCAAGACTGCTGGCTCATATTCAAGGATCACCTGCTACAGGCTCAGGACCCGACTAAAAGGAAGTGCGGCAGGAGGGCCAGGAGACCTCCATGGATGGATAAGGAGCTGCTGAGGAAACTTAGAGGGAAAAAAGAAGCTTACAGAAGGTGGAAGCAAGGACAGGCAACCTGGGAAGATTACAGGAACGTTGTCCGGGAAGCCAGGGACCAGGTTAGGAAAGCTAAGGCCCAGTTAGAATTAAATCTGGCAAGAGACGTCAAAAGTAACAGGAAAGGCTTCTATAGGTACATAGTAAATAAAAGACAGACTAGGGACAATGTGGGCCCTCTCCAGAAGCTATCGGGTGAACTGGCTACCCTGGATTTGGAGAAGGCTGAGGTTCTTAATGACTTCTTTGCCTCTGTCTTCACTAGGCAGTTACCTGCACTATCTAGCATCATCTCTGTGGTACTGTATAGACACAGATAATTTAGTTAAGTGTTCAGATCTTACTTTTTAAGAACTAACCATTAGCACAAAGAACGCTGTTAATGAATGTCATTCTAGCCCAGAGTTTTAAGTTTTTTAAATTTTTTAAATTTTAAGTTTAAATCTGGCTTAGTCTATCAGTATTCTGAACTCTCCCATCACAGCAATTTCTAATCCCATTATTGATATTGATAAGTATACTTATATAGAGACACACATTTATTCATTTGTGGCAGCTGTATTGTTACTCTATGTAGTTTCACCTGTTAAAACAGAGGTACCAAAAACTATTATTTCTTTGGTACTTAGATTAGGAAAAGGCAGATGAGATTATTGTTTTCCCACAAAACATGAAAGTAAAAGAGATGTCAAAAGGTGGCAGCTTTCACAAGCAGTACCTTTACAGAAGCAGAGACAGCACTTCTCTGAATCAAAAATCTCCATATCCAACAGTGGTATGTGCCCATTTCTGTTGGGTATCACTGGAAGCTACCTGAAGCTTTCTCTGATTATGGAGGTATGAAGTTGGAGAGGTTGATCACTTTATTTAAGCATCAGCATTTGCCTCTTCCAGTCGCAGATAAACAGTGGGACTTAAGCAGAGTACAGGAGTTTCTAGCAGAGCCATTCCTAGTATGGGCTAACCCAGAACATTCTTTGAGAAGTATAAACCTCAGTTGCCACTATATCAGCTTCTTATTTCAACAATAATATCTGGACATTTGTTGTGGTTTAAGCCCAGCCAGCATCTCAGAACCACGCAGCCGCTAGCTCACTCCTCCGTCTTCTTCCCCCTTCTCCTGGAGGGATGCAGAGAATAATGGAAACAATGTAATTCCCATGGGCTGAGATAAGAACAGTCCAGTAACTAAGATATAATACAAAACTACTACTACCACCACCAATAATAATAACGATAATGGAAATAACAAGGGGAGAGAATACAATTGCTCACCACCCACCGACCAATACCCAGACCGACCCAAGCCTTCCGGGTAACCCCCCCCAGTTTATACACTGAACATGACATGCTGTGGTATGGAATACCCCTTTGGCCAGTTTGGGTGAGGTGTCCTGTCTCTGCTTTGTCCCAGCTTCCCCTCCTCCCTGGCAAGAGCATGAGACTGAGAAAGTCCTTGGTCAGAGTAAACATTACTTAGCAACAACTAAAAACATCGGTGTTATCAGCATTGTTGCCAGAATAAAGTCAAAAACACAGCACTGTACCAGCTACTAAGAAGGAGAAAAATGACTGCTACTGCCGAACCCAGGACAACATTTTATATGTAATATCACATAGAATTTACTGATTCTATATGTGATTTACTTTATGTAACAACCGACAAGTCTGAACAGTTCTTTCTTGAAAAAGTGGTTTATAGGTTTGTTTCTAGAATTGCTGCTAACAGTGTGCTGTAACAGTGATTGTCTTTGCTCTCCATTTAGGGGAAAGTAAGTATTTTAACCAAGAGGAATACTTTCTGTTTAATCTAAATTATATCTTTGTTGCTAGCGCAACCAAATTATATACGTTTACTCAGACCATCAGCTACAAAACTGAATTTGCTTTCTAAAAGTTCTATGTTCTTAATGACTAGCTAGAATTATGCAGCTAGGATCTCATGAAAAATTTGCAGTGTAACTGAAGACCTTTTCTTTTTCCTCTCTGATTCTCAGCTGACATCTTCAAGAATGTCTAAATATGATGTTTTATTCTGTAATGATGGGACGATATTTGTCCTTTACAAGTGAAGTGGGCCTAGAATAAGATCCTGATGTAAGCTGATGTTTCTTTTTCTTTAAAAATTTAATATTCGTAATTAATAAAAGTATACCTAGATTAGTGTCGTGGTTTAAGCCCAGCCGGCAACTTGGAACCACGCAGCCGCTCGCTCACTCCCCCCCTTTTCCTTCCTCCCCCCGCTCCCGGAGGGATGGGGAGGAGAATCGAAGGAATGTAACTCCCACGAGTTGAGATAACAGCTCTCCAGTAACTAAGGTATAATACAAACCACTACTGCTACCAATAATAATGATAAGAGGAATAACAAGGCAAAAGGACACAACCGCTCACCACCCGCCGACCGATACCCAGCCCGACCCGAGCAGCGATCTGGGCCTTCCGGGTAACTCCCCCCAGTTTCTATACTGGGCATGACGTGCTGTGGTATGGAATACCCCTTTGGCCAGTTTGGGTCAGGTGTCCTGCCTCTGCTTCCTCCTGGCTTCCCCTCCTCTCTGGCAAAGCATGAGACTGAGAAAGTCCTTGGTCAGAGTAAACATTACTGAGCAACAACTAAAAACAATTAAAAACATTGGTGTTATCAGAGTTGTTCCCAGACTGAAAGTCAAACCCACAGCACTGCACCAGCTACTAAGAAGGAGAAAAAATGACTGCTGTAGCTGAACCCAGGACAATTAGAAATTATATTGTGACACTCTCCATAAAGCTAAACAGTGAGTACTGTGGTAGGTTTTTGACTGAAACAGTACCTTAGAAAAACTTAGTTTTACTGGAATTCATGATTCCATAGATGGGGAATTCTTTCCAAATTACACATCCTGGAAAGATACAAAGGAGGGCTATTTTGTTAAAAGCAATAGCTGTAATTTAGTTTAACTTTGAAACAGTTTGAGTTCTGGATTTCAATCAAACAGTCTCTCTACTTATTTTTTTCTGCATGTCAACTGTATATTCAAACATTATTTTTTTTTCATTTGAACAACATCAGTGAATAAAATGTATCCCATTCTTTTTGCACAGTTACAAAAGATATGCCTAATGACTGCAGTTCTGTAAATGGCATTTAAAATACATCGTTTTATTCGTACACTTCTGGGAATAAGAAGAGCTCTGAAAAAAGTTCCACGTCTTTCTTTGTAGATGCTTCCAATGTTTAGAATCCATTATATCATTGTTGTCAAAATATTCCTTTGGCACTGGGTGGAGAAGCAGGTAGAAAGAGGTGGTAGATAGGCAGATATCATTAGTTTCCTAGACTTTATAACTGTAAAGAAGAAAATGCTCTGTTTGATCTGTAATCAAAAGGAAGTGGTATAGTCTGAAGAGAATCAAGCACATATAAGTAAACAAGTTTAATAAACATCAACACTACTGTAATTAGATAGGTGCTAAAATGTTAATTGCAAAAGTATTACATCTGTGCATGGTTTTAACCCTATGTATGTATGTCTTTAGTTATACTATCAGAATGATATATACTGAAGAGTGTTATGAAAAAACAAGAATCTCCTGTTTCAAGGAAACTATGTATTTCAGAAGGGAAAGGAAACACAGGGAATTTCTATTTGGAACGACATACCCTAACCACATATAGAATTGTGCAAAAGCTTTAAAAAATTGTCCACAGCTGGTAGCATAGGCAGAGACATCAACAAAAAACATATTTGTGTTTGTGTCATGTTGAAATTCAGGCCTGAAGAACTGATCACAACTGTCCTTTGTGTTTGTGTCCATATCTCATTTCAGTGAAGCATTATTTCATTATGTTAAGGTGAAATATGCTTCTAGCACTTGCATTTAGTATTGCATTCTGTTGCATTTGGGACAGAGAACTCAGTAAAAATCAGCATGTAGACAGGATAGCTAGCTCTTCTGACAAGGAAAACATAGACAAATGAAGCATTTAATTCAAATGATATACATAACATTTATCTCTGTGCATGTTAATGATGAGACCAAAGACATGGAGTAGGAGGCACCATACCACTGAGCTGCTTACTGAGGGCACAAAACAGTTGTGAACTGAAGCACTCAGTACATCAGCATGGAAGTGAAGGCTATAAACCGTCATGCTGGTGTAATGACTTGAGTCTGTATAAGTGAACTGAAAGTGAAAATAGAACTATAAACATATTCAGGTGCCAAATAATGGTAGATGGAATCAGACACTTCAGACTGCCTAATAAACCACAGCAATTCCTCCAGTAGGCATGTGTAAGTTAAGTTCTGTGTTTTATGATTACTGTGGTTCAAGCCCAGCCGGCAATCTCAGAACCACGCAGCCGCTCACTCACTCCCCCCACTCCCAGAGGGATGAGGACAAGAATCAGAGGAATGCAGCTCCCACAGGCTGAGGTAAGAGCAGTTCAGTAACTAAGGTATAATACAAACCACTACTGCTACCAATAATAATGATAAGAGGAATAACAAGGGGAGAGGACACAACTGCTCACCACCCACTGACTGATACCCAGCCTGACCCCGAGCAGTGATCTGCGCCTTCCAGGTAAGTCCCCCCATTTTCTATACTGGGCATGATGTGCTGTAGTATGGAATACCCCTTTGGCTAGTTTGGGTCAGGTGTCCTGTCTCTGCTTCCTCCTGTCTTCCCCTCCTCCCTGGCAGAGCATGAGACTGAGAAAGCCCTTGCTCAGAGTAAACATTACTGAGCAACAACTAAAAACATCGGTGTTATCAGCATTGTTCCCAGCACTGCACCAGCTACTAAGAAGGAGAAAAGATGACTGCTGTAGCTGAACCCAGGACAATGATTCATAAGAACAGAGATTGTAACGACATGCAAATTCAGAGAGATCAGATGCTATGTCCCTCTTTGGTCTCAGTTGTCTTTTGTTAATATTACCATCACTGAAAGTCAAGAACATCAGGAAAGAAAAGAATCTGTTCCAAGTATTAACTAAAGAACAAAGTAAGCATTAATGTAATGAAACTCTTTGTGTGACTAATACATTCTGTATTGATGATAAACAATAAGAAAATCTATACCAGTTTTGACTGTGGAACTTTTCATGTGTAGTTTGTTCAAGTTCTCTTTTTCTTGAGGAAGTTCTATTGTAAATCTATTTTTATGTTACAGCCCCCATAGGCCAAACAATAGAAAATGCTTGTGAAGTAAACTTGGTAATGTAGCAGAGAATATTCTGAAAATGAGCCTCATACTGACAAAATCTATAAAAATGCTTAACCTGTTTGTATAATTTATAAAAGTAAGTGTATTTTTAAGTAAATAGTTCATTATAAGGTTCCCTTTGTGAGCTTCTTTTAGATTTATTATTAGGATATCAAAGGCAAGACAGTTGAAAGGGGTTTGCAGAGGTTGTCTTCAAGGCAAAATCCTGAAAACATTTCTGGAAGATGCCAGCTTGATCTATAGCTGAAAATTTCCAAATAGGAGATTGCTGATCCTTACAGCAGTCAACTCTGGTGTTCTTCATCTGTTTTTATAATTAAAAAGATCTTACTCATGTTTAATAGAGCAATGTTGCCATTTAAATACATCCTTTCTTGTCATACTTTTAGTGAATACAGAACAACTTAATTTCCTTTTTTTATAAAGCAACATTTCACGTATTTGAAGACTGTATTGTCTTGCCATGGTCTTCTCTTTTTCTATACTATACAAATCTGATTTATTATTAGGTCAAAAATGGAGGCATGCCTGCAAATGTACAGAGGTTTTGTGGTCAGATGGACATAGTACTTCTGATGAAGCAGAATATCTTCTTCACATAACTTATAAATAACAATGCAATTATAACTGTAGAACTTAGCCTTCCTGTGAACTTTCAGAAAATCAGTAAGAGACCTTTCTCCTCAGCAGAGGAGTGCAGTGTTTTATTCCCCTGTCATGCCAGATGGAGAAGGCTGATAGTAATCACCGCATGTACAAACCTCACACAGAGCCCAAGCCACAAACTCAGCTCAGCCCACTTCCTTCCCTCTTTTCCACATTATCTCCTAATAGACTACGTTATTCATAAGGAATTCGTAAGGCAAGCAAGACAGACTACTTAATACGAATTAAGTTTTAGGACAAGAATACTCACAACAGTCTGATTACTTTTAGTCAGAAAGGAGATGACAAACGATATATTGAAACCTTGAAATTTTCTTTTCAGTGCTGTTCCTCCACAGAAGTGATCTGGACTTTAATAGCCTCAACTATCTTATCTTAAGCACGTTCATTAACTTGAACAGATGCGTTCCTTTGCCTGCAAGGAAAACACATTTTTCTTGACCTTTTATCATAATGCTGTACAGTAGGTGAATGACAGTGGGTAAGTGATTATCTTAATGCTAACAAACTTAATCTGTATGCAGAATGTTGTATTTTTGATGTATTTGAGCATTTAAACAGACTATTTTACATTCTGCAAATTAACACTATGTTCTCACTGCTCCAAAGGGAATTAACTAAAAGCATCTTACACAAAGGCATAAGCAAACAGTTTAGAATGGAATTAGTTTTATTAACAGCAGTCTCCCCTAAGGAAGGAAGTGAGTGGTTGCTTCTCTAAGGATGTTTATTAAGGGCTAAAATAACTTTGATAAGAACCAAATCACTACTCTTGTTACTCTACATTATCCTAAGTAATGAGTACTGTTTGGCAATTATTTGAAACAAAAAATGAGATGCAGATTCCTTTATTTTTCCACTCAGACATGTAAATAAGACAAACTGAAATGACACATTTGTTTAGTAAGTGGTTACTAAAATAAATATTCTTAGTGATGTGTTCCACAGCTTGACAACCTATTGAGGAATGGCTTTCTCACATCCCAAATGCATTCATTGTCTAAAAGGAGATATGGCACCTCTTACTATTATTAAGCTAAAATTATTTTACTTCATGGTTTTGGTTTCCTGAGCTTTGGACCAAAAGCTAAATGCAGGATGATGTCGTAAATGGCTAGGAAAATACAAATAAAAAAAGGCTTTTTTGTTTGTTTGGGGTTTTTTTACACCTGTGTTTGCCACAGAAAGGAAGGCACAAATGGTAGTAACTTTTCCTCATCCTGTAGGAGAATCTTATCTCATCTTTAGTATTTAGAATGTAGGGTTTTCTAAACAGTGTGAGACTTAAGATGAACAAATTCATCTCTGTCTGCAGCAATCAAAACTTCATGCTTCAGAAAAAGATATGTCCTGGGTTCAGCTACAGCAGTCATTTTTTCTCTTTCTTAGTAGCTGGTGCAGTGCTGTGTTTGGGACTTTCAGCCTGGGAACAACACTGATAACACCAATGTTTTTAGTTGTTGCTCAGTAATGTTTACTCTGACCAAGGACTTTCTCAGTCTCATGCTCTGCCAGGGAGGAGGGGAAGCCGGGAGGAAGCAGAGACAGGACACCTGACCCAAACTGGCCAAAGGGGTATTCCACACCACAGCACGTCATGGCCAATACAGAAACTGGGGGGAGTTACCCGGAAGGCGCAGATCGCTGCTCAGGTCGGGCTGGGTATCAGTCAGTGGGTGGTGAGCGGTTGTGTCCTCTCCCCTTGTTATTTCCCTTATCATTATTATTGTTGGTGGTAGCAGTAGTGGTTTGTATTATACCTTAGTTACTGGAGTGCTGTTATCTCAACCCATGGGAGCTACATTCCTCCGATTCTCATCCCCATCTTTCTGGGAGCAGGGGGAGGAAGAAGGGAGGGGAGTGAGAGAGACGCTGTGTGGTTCTGAGTTACCAGCTGGGCTTAAACCACAACAACATAAAAGAAAAATTTTTTGTTACTTTCAGAAACCAGATGAAACTAAGAGGTGATGTGCTGCTTGGAAACATATTATGTGATTACTTTATTGTTGATGTTAGGATGTGAAATGAATCTGAATAAAAAAATCCCTGATAAAGGATATAAATGAAAATACTCAGTTTTAGAATCCCTTTTTTAACTTCTGTCATTCTTCAGTTTTCAAACCAATATTTCAAATCCAGTAATTTGTTGCAGATTTTTCTGTTTCAAAACTGAAATAAGTGAGTGAATGCCAGGCTTTACTTTTGTTTGTCAGAAACATCTTTTTTTTTTAAAGTAGAACATTAATCAAGTAAGAGAAATTACCAAAAGATAATTACTTATAAGGAAATCGAAGAATGAGAGCAAATAAGCTCTTGGATCATGCTAAGTCCCTGGTTTTCTCACCATCAAAAGCTCTCTATTAACTCCTCTGCTGTCTTTTTTTTTTTTTTTTTCTTTTAGGTTAGAGGAATATGCTTTTCTTTTCATATTAAGATTCAGTAAAGAACAAAAGACTACAGGGGTTTATAACACTTATTCCTCTATTGAAAGACATGTTGCATTTTACCTTGAAGTTCTTGAATCTTTCTTAAAAATATTGTGGGTTTCTATGTACATTTCTTTGTTCTTAGAAGCAAAGGAATTTAAATCAATTTAGAATGTTTTATATTGTGATGTGGTAACTTGCAGATGTTTTTTCCTTTAAGACTTTCCAAAGTGAAAAGATATTAATAAAGAGAGGTAAAGAGGTAATTATAGGCAACTTCTGTGAAGAGACCTGCTTACATATTCATGGAATAGCAGTTTTGTTTAAGAAAGGGAGCTATTCCTTCCTTTCTTAAGGCAAGGAGGCATTCTTAAGGCATTCCTTCAAGAGAGCAATAGAAGAGGACTAAGCACAATAAAGTCAAAATGCATTCCCTCGAAATACCTGAATTCACAGAGGCATAGCTATTAGAAGATTAAAAAAAAAAAAATAAAAAAAATCTGGTATAGAGACACTAATTGTGCTGGGAAGCATGTAGCAGCCTTACTCACCAACAAGGAATTGAACTATTCTGTAAAAAGAAAAAGCAATCTAAGTAAATGGGCCGTTTGGACATCACTAGTGATGAAATTGTATGCTTCTCCAGAGAAAATGAAGGTTTACTTTCAGGGACAATTTTCTTGCTCACTTGACACATACTTTCTTTTATGATGTTCATATTAGGATTGTCACTGGACTTTTAATATCTACCATGAAGCATTGTGTCAGCCAAACATGAAATCCTTCTGTATATTAGCTTTATGAAAAGGGTCTATTAAAAGGATAAAGCCTCCTACAGTATTTTGGAAATTATTTTTACTTTTGTGCTTAAAATGTCTACAAATTCCAAAACCATTAATTCTTAATATACATAAGACTATAAATTTTTTGAAGATGAAGAAATTAGCATTCATCATCATAACTAAGCCAAAAAGGAATTAATTAACTAATGAGTCTCATTAACTTTTGCTAGTGAACACAGAAATGCATCTCTTCTACTGTTATGCAGGGTAGAAAATCATGCAATGTTAATTTTATTTTAAAAAAATCACAGACAAATGGAATAAACATGGAGTTTTCTTTTTCACTGTCCTCAAAATACAATGAACAGAAAAAAAACCCAGTAGGAAGGTGAGTTAAAGGAACTAATAGCTGAAGCATAAACCCCAGATGTTATCTGTATTTTCCATTTTCCTCAGAGTTATAGCTGGCTTCTGCAAAGTCACAGGTAAAATTCTGGAATGATTTGAATCTTTGGTGTAGAAAAGATTGAACTTAGAAGCACAGTGATGTCTCACTTGTGGTAGAAGAAATTAAAGTTCACAACCTGTGCAAGAGCTGTAGAATTGCCAGCCAATTATCAGAAAAATGATTTAACTTTAAGAACCTAAACTGTTAAGTAGCTACTTTATCAAATAGTAAATAATAACAGAAAGTGGATATGATTTTTCAAATTACTAGTGTGAAACAATATCTCAAACATTGCCAACATGAAAAACATGAAAGATTAATTGGAGTTGGATTCATTCTTTTTTGAAGGTAATATTAATTTAAGTGTCACCTCAAAATACTAAACAAATCTAGAATAGTGACTACTGTGAATTTGGGACAAATTTAACACCAATCCTAACGCATTCACCATCTACTATATGAATACACTTGTTCAGCATCTGAAAGCATTTTTATTCAAAATACCTTTGGATGTCTACATTGGTTGCTGTTAGACTGGTCCTTGACAGTTTTGAGGATGGAAAAATTAGCAGTCTGGATCAGACCAAAGGACTGCCAAAGCCCCTGTAATTTGCAATGCCAGTTGGTTTCCAGAAAAGGCAAAAATAATTATCAAGTATGTATGGAAGGAAAATTTTACAAATTCAAAGAACATGAAAATTTCTTTTTCTCTCTACAGGCTTCTGATTTCCAGAAACCAGTGGCTTTTAGGGAGCTTCTGATTCTCCCCCTCAATGAGATTAAGATAAACATTCTGACATTGAGTTCACTTAAACTGATGACAGGAAAAAAGACCTAGAATATAAATGGGAAAAAGTTAACTGACGGGTGTAGGATAGAGGAATTGAATGAGATCTCACACATTTTTCTAGGGCCTACATATGACTCTAGGGAAAAAAGGCTTATTTCCAAGATGTAACCTTGTTCATTTTACCTCTGGGGACTGCCATCATAAAGGATGTTTCCATGTTCCTTTCTCAGACATTTTAGTGACATGAATTTCATATGTTCCAATGTGATTTCTGTCAAAAGTCAGTTTTTATGAAGCTTGAACACAAGGGACATTTCAAGAGTTGGTGTATGGTGAAAAGAAATAGATTTTTGTGCCACAGTATTATAATGGTGGGATGATTCCTGTGACTGGAG